>NC_081565.1:21021256-21222136 GCF_022355385.1 Mustela nigripes | reverse complement strand
AGAGAGAGAGAGAGAGAGAGAGGGAGGAGGAAACAGGCTCCCTGCTGAGCAGAGAGCCTGATTCGGGGCTCCATCCCTGAGACCCTGGGATCATGACCTAAGCCAAAGGCAGGGGCTTTAACCCACTGAGCCACCCAGGCGTCCTTAGGCTTTAGCTTTTTACTGTGTTAAGTGGCTCTTCCTCCTCCTCCTCTTTTTCTTCTTCTTTTTTGAGATTTTATTTATCAGAGACTGATAGGGGAAGTGAGGGCAAGCAGGGTGAGCAGCAGGCAGAGGGCGAGGGAGAAGCAGACTCCCTGCTGAGCAGGGCGCCTGATGTGGGACACCATTCCAGGACCCCGGATCATGACTGGAGCCAAAGGCAATACTCAACCGACTGAGCCACTCAGGTGTCCCAGGCACCTCTTTTTATATTTTAGTGCTTTGAATTTATGCATCTAAATTGTAAATGTGTGCTCAGTTGTCTCTTTTTCCCAATTAGATTGTAAGCTCTTGAGGGTAGGGGCAGCGTCTTATTTACTGTTCTATGTCCAGTGTGTATTAGGCACTCAGTTACTGCTGGTTGAATGAATGAACTCTGAATTTTTTCCAGTAGTAATGATGGATTTTTCAGTGTCATTAGTTTAGTGTCATTTGGTCCTTGTGATCTGAGGTAGGTGGTCAGATTTGGGGATATTTTCAGTAGTGATGGGCTTCAGTGAAATTTATTGGATCAAATGGAATCTTTATTTCACTATTTCTAATGAATAGCAAGTTAAAATAGGAAACAGGGTTCTGTTAATGTTTACTTAGAAATCTGAATCCCTCCCCCTCCCCAGGGTTTTCCTATGGGAATGCCTGTCTGGTGATAAATAATCTTTACGCTAAGATCTGACTTTGAGAGGGTGCAGAACCCAGTGCCCTCCTCAGTTGGTGTGCAGATCATACGTGTCCCCGCTTTTCCTCCATTCACAGAATTTATTTTATATACAGAATAATTTAAACATCACATTCTGCTTTAGGGAATTTTTTAGAAGAGCATTGGGATAGTCCCATTAGTTTCCTTTTATTTGAAAAGAGTGTAAGCATATGGTATGTTTGAGGGTCTCCTATGTTTCTGAGCACTGTGTACAGGGACCATAGCTTCTGCTAGGCGCCTGGCTTGCTTAGTTACTATTAGTGAAGCTCTGTGCTCTTATCTATTTCTCCTACACTAGGGCAGCTCTTTTGTCCCCAAAGAATTAGTGAGTTGGGGGGCACCTGGGTGGCTCAGTGGGTTAAAACCTCTGCCTTCGGCTCAGGTCATGATCCCAGGATCCTGGGATCAAACCCTGCATTGGGCTCTCTGGTGAACAGTAAGCCTGCTTCCCCACCTCTCTCTCTGCCTGCCTCTCTGCCTACTTGTGATCTCTGTCTTTAAAATAAATAAATAAAATCTTAAAAAAAAAAAAAGAATTAGTGATTGGAGTGTTTTGGGTAAAAATTAATAAAGATCTGTGACTTGTTTTCAATGGTAATAGAATCTTTTATATTCTGTGTTATGTAAGTCTATGGTCCAGTGGAAATAGTTTGTGTTTTCCCATAACACTCACTCACTGTTGGTTGTGATGTGTTCCGTGGGGAAGCTTGTGTCTGCCGAGTTCAGGTTGTACCAGAAGGTGTGCTTTGTGTTGCTGAAGAATCCCATTTTGATGCAGTGCTGTTGTTGAAAAGATCCGTGCATTACGGAAGTAGCATGAGTCATGACACATACTCATCATAAACACACGGTAACAGCCTTGCAGGGCACAGTCACAAGTAACAACAACAGAAGCCTTTAATCATGGGAAATCGCAGGCAAGGACTCTGAAGTAGGGGACCTGCTGATACAGCAGTCAGCCTCATTTCACATATTCGCAAGCTTGGAGCAGAGAAGATTAATTCTGAGAATCAGATAAAGTGGTTCATGGGAGCCACCGAGCAGAACTGTAAAAAAAAGCACGGTCTGGGGCTGGTAAGCAAGGTGAACTTTGCTATCAAGGAATCCACATTTTCCTTGGAAGCCTTGCAGGAGGATCTTGGGCTGCCTCTCCCGGAGGTGTCTCTTTGCTGTAGATGCTGCTGCCCGCCCACGGAAAGGGCACAGCCTGCCCACCCTCCCGGGACTTTCCCTTCACACCAGGCATGCCTCCTGAATGAAATTAGGAGAGGAGCCAGCAAAATAAATCATTTGAAGTGGTACGCCCTATCAAATGAAAAACTTGAGAGGAACAGGGAGGGGGAACTACAAGCTTAGAAGGATGAAACAATAAGCCATAGAAAGAGTAACAATTTTAGAGACTGAGCTCTTAGGAAATAAAAATCACCCAAGATAAAAGAAGGCCATTCCAGCAGCTCAGAAGTTTTGAAAACCCTAGTGCCAAGAGGCGATTAGATCTCATCAAGCTAAAGCTGCTATAAAATCCAGCAGAACCTCCAAATATTTGAATATTTCTTAACAGGCGCTTTGAGTTCTTTGAAGTGTTCCCTGAATAGATGTCCTTCTAGCTCACAGTGGAAAGCAGGGCCCTGAAGGCCTCTCTCTTTTTTGCGATTCATCCCTCACGACCTTTCGGACTTCACTTACTCTGAGGAAGCACCCCAGCTCCCGTCACCCTACTGGCAGGGACACCCCTGCAGGGCCCCGTGCCGGCTTTCCCGCCCCCCCCCCCCCATGGTGATGGGTCTTAATTACAGGAAAGTGAGTTTTGTGACAGAGTGACTACCTTCTGATTGAGACTTTAATTCAGAAATCATTCCTCGGGAGTGACATACAGAACTTTTCCTGTGCTTTCTGTCTCCCTAGCATTGCTCAGTCACATTTCAGGATCATTTTAATCTTTAAAAATGAAACAAATCAAAAACATTGACTGGATGTAGAGGAGGTGCATTCCTTTTATATCCAGTGTGTTCCTGAAAATTTGATCCAGTCAAATTTCTGAAAACCAAATGGCCATAGGTGTTAGGGGAGATTCTGTTTCATAAAGAACTAAGATTATTATCAAAGTCCCAAATTCATGGTTCTGCTGGGCCCGAGGCCTGGGACATGCTACCATTGGATTGAGGGCTTTCCAGGTGCTAGGGGTGGTGTGGAGGGGCCTTGGCCTGACCTGGACTAGCAGGAGAAGGGTGCCTTGTAGCGTTTGCTCTGGGTACCGCCCTGGGCATGGTGATTTTATGGTCAACAAAACACTGTCATCTGGAATCCCTCAGAACGTCTCCGTCCTAGAAGGCAGTGTGCTCGGATTACATAGTAACTGGGAGTTACTCTGCTCATTGTGTCTGGCCTTCTCTCCACTCTGTGGCAAGCTCTCCCTCTCGCAGAGCCAAGGGAAGGGTTCTTGTAGCACTAGAATCCCACATTTTCAGTGAGGCTCTGAGGGTAGAGGAATTCAGAGAAGCCAGGACTGTGCAGCACCTCTGCCCAGTGGAGAACGTTTCCAGTGGTTTGAAAGGAGAGCTCAGGCCACTCTTCAGTGGCTCATTGGTGATATTTATGTTCCTCTCTGTTGTACTTCTTTTGTCTCTGTGCTTTTGGATCATATGTAGAACTTTAAATTGGTTCCTAAATACTGGGCACAATTTTAACTTATAATACAATTTTAGCCTAAATGCTGCATATAATTTAAACTTTGCGTTAAATCTGTCTTACGCCCTCTTTCTACTTTGCTTTAACCATGATTTGGGACTTTTGATGATTCTCCTTTCCCCTTTTATCTTTCTTAATACACAAGGATTGTTTTATGTTTTAACCCCTCCACCCCCACCCAGAGAGCTTGGCTGGCTCAGTCATTAAGCATCCAACTTGATTTCAGCTCATGAGGTCATGATCTCAGGGTCACAAGACGAGTGCTACGCGGAGCCTGCTTAAGAGTGTCTCTCTCGGGGCGCCTGGGTGGCTCAGTGGGTTAAGCCTCTGCTTTCGGCTCAGGTCATGATCTCAGAGTCATGGGATCGAGCCCTGCATAGAGCTCTCTGCTCAGAAGGGAACTGCTTCCTCCTCTCTCTCTGCCTGCCTCTCTGCCTACTTGTGATCTCGCTGTCAAATAAATAAATAAAATCTTAAAAAAAAAAAAAAGTGTGTCTCTCTCCACCTGCCCTATACCCCTCAAGTGCTCATGCTCTCTCGCTTGCTCTCAAAGGAAAAAAAAACCAACAGACACCAACATGGGGGCACCTGGCTGACTCAGTCCAAGGAGTCTGACAGTCTTGATCTTGGGGTTGTGAGTTTGATCCCCATGTTGGGTATAGAGTTGAATTAAAAACAAAATCTTTAAAAAATAAAAGTATATTTAAAAACCGCAACATAATGGCTTAATATTTAAATATCTCTGAAAGAATCTTTAAATATATATATGAGTTTCCAGTTCTTCAATTCTGGTGAATAGGCCTCATCAATGTTTGACAATTCTAAATCTCTTACTAGAACTATGGTAACTCAGAGAAGTGAACTATGGTAACTCAGAGAAGTGAGAGATGTCCTTGAAATTAGCAGTTTTAAGAAAAATTGGCAGTACTAGCTATCATTGAATGCTTACTGTGGGGCTCAGTCTCCTCTATTTCTCACTACTAATTGTCCACACTTAAAAAAAAAAATGAGATATGGGGCGCCTGGGTGGCTCAGTGGGTTAAGCCGCTGCCTTCGGCTCAGGTCATGATCTCAGAGTCCTGGGATCGAGTCCCGCATCGGGCTCTCTGCTCAGCAGAGAGCCTGCTTCCCTCTCTCTCTCTGCCTGCCTCTCCATCTACTTGTGATTTCTCTCTGTCAAATTAATAAATAAAATCTTAAAAAAAAAATGAGATAAAGAAGTATTTTACCAAGGATACTCAGTTACTTTGCTATGAAACTGGCATAAAAATCCAGGCGATCCGCTCCAGCTGGGGCTCTGAAACCAGCGTGCTGCTCTGTATGGCCAGTGATAACCTAAAAATAACCCGGGAAGTAATCCACAAGGATAGAGTATCTACGTGGGACTTTGCTTTGAGGTTCTGATAACTGGCGACACCGAAAGTTCTGTGGAGGGACCCCCTACTCCTTTTCTGTAGCTTTTCCCATTCTCAGGCCACTTGAACTGCTTCACCGCGGCCTTGTTCTGCGCCGTCCTGGAACGGCCGATCTTCCTTCGCTTCCAGCCCTTCTTGCGTCCTTCTCTTGTCACAGTTACCTAGTCTTCCCAAGTCCATGGTCTCAGCTCAGCCTTCCCTTTGGAGTCCCCAGGGGGAGGCCTTTAAAAAAAAAAAAATACTGCTTACCTTAGCCCTAGACATTCTGATTTAACGGTCTGAGCAGCAGGCTTTTTTTTTTTTTTTTTTAAATAAAGCCTCAGGTGATTTTCTTGTGCAGTCAAGGCTGATAACAACTGCCCTAGGCTGTCTGCCCACAGTTGTGGCCTCCACCTGTTATCTCTTGGTGTTGTCGGATTCTCCCTCTTGCCAGAACTCCAGAGTTCATCACTCCATCAGCTTGCCCCTCGCCTTCCCTCCTGTCAGTCTGCCTTGTTATCCTGAGCCCATCTTACAATTTATAGCTTTTCAACTTTCAAAATCCCGCAGAGGGCAAGCACACAGCCCCATGGGTTAGTTCTGTGACACATTCATGGTCTCAGATCTCTGCCAAGCCTTCAGCGCTGTCTGGCAGTGCTTTCTTTCTTTAGCTCCTGTCACCCATTACTGGCAGAACCTCCTCGAACTCCTCACCCTTCTACCTCAGTCTTGTCAGATTTTCCTAACTCCTGCTCCACACCATGGGTCCCCGCGTGCCATGAATTATTTTAAATGCTCTCTCTTTACCTTTGGCTGGCTTGTTCCCCTTACTCTGTGTGCTCAGGTATTAAAGAAGAAAATTATTTTTCCAAAATTAAACTGAAAAACCTTTCTCCATCTAGTTCCTTTGGCCAGAGTAACTTACTCAGATCAGATGTCAGGAGAAACTGTTACCACATTGCACTTCTCATTCATTTGCTTCTCAGCCTGTTTTCATTGACCTGCCCCTGCCCACGGTGCTCCAAGGGCCCCAAGTTCACCCAGTGGGGAGAATTCCAGTTCTTGTCTTGACCTCTCAGCTGCATTCACTGTTGCTCTTCCTTGAACACTTTTTTTTTTTTAAAGATTTTATTTATTTATTTGACAGAGAGAGAGTGATCACAAGTAGACAGAGAGGCAGGCAGAGAGAAAGGGGAAAGCAGGCTCCCTGCTGAGCAGAGGACCCCTCCCCGCCCCAATGCAGGGCTCCATCCCAGGACCCTGAGATCATGACCTGCCAAAGGCAGAGGCTGAACCCACTGAGCCACCCAGGTGCCCCCCTCTTGAACACTTTCAAAAAGAGAAACAGCTTAGCCAAATAAAGCCTTCTTTACTAAGTCCTTTTTTCCTGCCTTTCTGCTTCTTGGGTTACTCACTTACAGTCCCCCTTCGTGCATGACCGGCCCTCTCTCTGTTCCGTTGATCTGTGGCTAACTGCTGATGGCACACTTTGCCCACAAGAGCTCATGTATTTAACAAACTCTGGAGGGCTCCATATTTTTGTCTCTGAACTATCCTTAACTTCTGAGCTCTGTATATGCTTATTTACTCTTATTTAGTAGGTGTTTTTTTTTCTTAATTGAGATACATGTACTGTTCATTATTATTTTGCTGGAGCCTGGAGAATTTGTAGTCTGCTGTAATGTGGCTCACTGCTGGCCTGCATCAGAATCATTTGGGATAATAACTGATACTGGCTTGTGAAAATACAGATTCTGAACTTCTGCAACTGGTCCATTAAACCGGCTTTTACCGTGAGGTATTATATATGTAAATTTTGAAAAACACTCAACTCCTGGCCTGGAAATCGTTTCTAGGCAGTAAGCCTGGGCCGTTGGAGAGCTTACTTCATTTGTTTTCCATGTCGCAGGAGACCGGATCCTCCTTCACCGTATATCCGGTTATCTTAGAAAACCATTGTTTTCCAGGGGCGCCTGGGTGGCTCAGTGGGTTAAGCCTCTGCCTTCGGCTCAGGTTATGATCTCAAGAGCCCTGAGATCGAGCCCCACACTGGGCTCTCTGCTCTGCATGGGGCCTGCTTCCTCTGCTCTCTCTGCCTGCCTCTCTGCCTACTTGTGATCTCTGTCAAATAAAAAATCTTAAAAAAAAACAAACCAAACCATTGTTTCCCATGTTTTGTCTGGTTTTTAAAAAATTGCTTCAGGTGGGCAAGCAAATCCAGTCCCTATTTCTTCATCTTGTCCAAAATTTTAAGTCCAGGGGTGGGGTGGGGTTTAGGCCAGGGTTTTTGATACTTGTGTAAAGACAGAGACAAGGCTGCAGACTGTGTGTATTAGCCCCAAATTGGAAATAACCCAAACGCCCATCAACGGAAGGTAACTAAATAAAGTGTGGTGTATTAATACAAGGAATACATGCTGTAATAAGAATGAAAGAACTAGGGGCACCTGAGTGAGACAGTCAGTTGAGCGTCGGACTCTTGATTTGGGTTCAAGTCATGATCTTGGGGTCATAAGCTCGAGCCCTGTGTCAGGCCCCATGCTCTGCAAAGTTGGCTTGAGGTTCTTTATCCCTCTCCCGTGCCCACACTCCCGCTTGAAAATAAATAAATATTTTTTAGAAAGTGAATCAACTGTAACTAAATGTAACAGCAAAGTTGAGTCTCACAAACATTGAAGTCAAAGAAACCAGACACAAATGAGTACATCCTGTGGGATTCCATTTAGATAAAATTTTAATGCTGGTAGAATTAGTGTGTTGGAAGTCAGGATAGTGGTTACCCTTGAGGAGGAGGGTAGTTAGTTGGGGACATGCCAAGGGCTTCTGGGGTTCTGGTAACAATTCTGCTTCTTGATTTGGAGCCACTGGTTACATGTGTGTTTCACTCTGAGGAGATTCATTGTGCTGTATACTTACATGTGGTCTTTGCTGTATGTGTGTTACCCATCAATAAAAAATACTGTCCTCCACCTTCTAAAAGAAGGACAGGCCCACAGCCAAATACATGATTTGGAGGAAGAACTGGATTCCTAGTGTAGAACCTGAAGGATCCTGACAGAAAGCAAGTCACCTGCTTTAGGCAAGTGGTGGCAATGGGCACCCATGATAAAGCCGTGGCCGGCATGTGGATGCATGTGTTAGGCTCAAGTTCAGTTCTGAGTGATCTAGAACTCCTGCCCTGAGATACCAAAGTTAACACTGGTTTGAAACCAGTAGCCCTTGTAGATCCTGTCAGAGCCACCCCACTTGGAGGACTCCACCACTCGGGCCACTTGTTGAGACTCTGGGCAGACAAGCTGTTGATCATATTTTGAAAAATACTGATTGGTTTACAAAACACTGGCTATGGGCAAGGCACCCACCAGCATTATTTCTCCAGGTGGCAAGCCAAGTTAATATATTTCTTGCTTTAGAACATAGCTTGATTGACTATAACAGTTTTATATGGGGAAGAGCTTCTGTACATGTGCGACTCCCCCATGCGACCGCAGCCCCCAGACAGTCAGGAATTCCCCTGTTCATCGCCATTCTCACCAGTGCACAGGATAATGGCTGGGGTACATTTGGGGTTCAGAAGTGATTGTTCAGGAGGGGGAATTGCTGAGTAGTTGTGGAACACCACTGTGTGGTAAGCACAGTGCCGAGTGACTGTGTGTGTGACTTAATGGATATTTTACTGTTTCTGATAAACTAATGTGTAACAAGGGGCTTTCTCAGTTGTGTTACGTAAATCGAAAGAGTATTCTCCAAAGTAGGAGTCCTGTATCCTAGAGTATACGCCATGAGATGACTCCTTGAGGTATGAAATACTGGGGGGTGGGAGAGGAGAGATATGGGAGAAACACAAATAGGAATTTTTTTTTAAAGGTCCCATAATACAGTCTGGGTTATCGTTATTTTGAGTAGAAATTTCATATACAGTATTAACCAGTTCTCTTCATCATAAACTTGGAGACAGCTTCATTGCTGTTGGGTGAGTCAGAATGTGTCTGATAAAACATTGCATTCTTGATATGAAAAGATCTCCAAAGGATAGAAGGTATATCTGTATTAGCATTTAAAGTAAAATGTCTTAATAAAGAAGAAGGGAAAGGGGAAATGGAATCCATTCTAGACTGTTTAACACTGTTTAAGTAATCCTTGTTGTTTTTAATCTGAAGACTTGCCAAATTCAGTGGGTTAGTAGGCTGGGTTTCTCTGTGTTGGTCATGAACTCGTGCATGTTTTGATGAATTTAATAGCACGTAATGATCATGCAGTGGGAAGAGATGAAAAATTCCTGGGATTTCAGGCCTTTTTATTTTATCCTCCATGTCGCACACTGTTCCATGATTTCAGTGTCTTTGCGTCCCATTCACTTTGTGCCTTCAGGATGTGGCCCATCCTGAATAATTTCTTTGAATCTAGATTCCAGTTCTCCAGTTCTCTTTTGAACTGTCTATGCATTCTTCTGTCCTGTCTGTCTATTGAGTCTCTAGTGTCACTGATTATAATTTTTATTTCTCTTGGGTTTTGTTCAAGCAGCGCAGGTAGTTTGCCTTATGGGTTCCAAACCCATGTGGTTGGGTGTTCTCTTGGAAGACTTTTTCCTTTTATTCCACTTTATTCAGGAGTGAATCCAAGAAGGCAACATCCCCATCTTCCTACTGTGGGCCAGCATTTTTCTACTTTGCCTTTCAGAGATTCCATATTTCCATAAGGTGGACAGAACAGAGTTCCCTCATTCTTGCCTTCATCTCTGAAACATCACGGACCAACAGATGGCCCTGGGCCAAACAGCCAGCTCTCCCTCACTCAGAGATTTCTCCTCATTTCCAACCTGGGAGGTTCCTTTATTTTCCTAACAGTTCTGTTACATATTTTAAAATGTGTTTTTAATGCATCTATATTAAACATTATAAATATTATGTAAGAATTTGTATGTGTGTGTTGACTTGTATATGCAGTTTTTTTTTGTTTTTTTTTTTTTTTAAGTTTCTGGAAAGATGAGTAAGAAACTAATAATGCTGAGCCTGGGGGGCAGGGGTGAAAGGGAGACTTCTTTCATGTGACTGTCATAATATCGTCAGTGATTTGAACCATGTGAATATTACTGTCAATCAATTAAATATATAAACTTTTTTTTCTCCAGCAGTCTATATGTTCTGTATTGGATAGGTTTCTCCAAATATCTCCAGTCTGCCATTTTGTTAGGTATGGAATAGTGGTCATTTTTGTGGTTATATAAATTTTTATTTATTTTATTATTTTTAAAATTTTTTAAAATTTTTATTTGTTTACTTAAAAAAGATTTTTTTTTTTTTTTTAAAGATTTTATTTATTTATTTGATAGAGAGAGAGATCACAAGTAGGCATAGAAGCAGGGGGAGGAGGGAAGCAGGCCTCCTGCGGAGCAGAGAGCCCCACATAGGGCTTGATCCCAGGACCCTGGGATCATGACCTGAGCTGAAGGCAGAGGCTTAAATCACTGAGCCACCCAGTTGCCCCTATTTTATTGTTTTTTTAAGAGAGAGAACGCATGCGAGAGTGGCAGCATTGGGGAGCAGGAAGAGAGAGAATCTGAAGCAGGCTCCATCTCACACTCAATCTTATAACCTGAGATCATGACCTGAGCCAAAATCAAGAGTTGGATGCTTAGCCAACTGAGCTGGTTAGGCACCCCTTATTTTATCTTTTTAGAGAGAGAAAGAGAGTACATGCATGTGTGTGGGGTTGAGGGAGGGAGGGAGAGAATCCTAAGCAGGCTCCATATTCAGCACAGGCTCAATCCCATGACCCTGAGATCTCATGACCTCTGAGCTGAAATCAAGATTCGGACGCTTAACCAACAGAGCCACCCAGGTGCCCCAGTGGTTATATAAATTTTAATTTTTTTTTTAATTTTTTATTTTTTATAAACATATATTTTTATCCCCAGGGGTACAGGTCTGTGAATCACCAGGTTTACACACTTCACAGCACTCACCAAATGATTTGGTTATATAAATTTTAGATCGTGGTTTTTACCTCTGTCCAGCCTCTCGATGAACTTGCTAGATGAATATTTTCCAAACTATCTATGGCAGAGGATCAGCTCTTTAAAATTTTTCCAGTCTGGCACGGACTGATACTTCGGTAAACTACAATAAAAATAAATACTGATCACATGCTTGGGTGGCATGTAAATGTCAGATTGCTGTAAATGTTTCTAAACACTCTCTTTCCATTTCTTCTCATGGCAGACCAGTAAAACAACTTGCGTACTAACTGCACTGTGGAGCACTACTGGAAATGGCGTCCCATTATTTTCCAGCTTTTGGGGGCTGTAGCTTGATACGGATACCATCTTGTTCTTTAAAAAAAATCTCTTACTGTTTTATTTATTTATTTTTTTAAAGATTTTATTTATTTATTTGACAGACAGAGATCACAAGTAGGAGAGAAGCAGGCAGAGAAAGAGGAGGAAGCAGGCTCCCTGCTGAGCAGGGAGCCCGATGCGGGGCTCAATCCCAGGACCCTGGGATCATGACCCGAGCCAAAGGCAAAGGCTTTAACCCACTGAGCCACCCAGGCGCCCCTCTCTTACTGTTTTAAATGTTTTCCATTGTAGGTAACCCGTTTTCTTTCTGTGAAATGTCCTGTGGCCTTATCTGAAACATCAGATGTTCTCTGTGGCACATCCCTGCCCTTCAATTAGCTGAGCATGAACACATGGCTCACTGCTCTGCCTGACGTCAGTGGTGTACTTTTCAGAAGTCATTCATGGATTAATAGTGTATTTCATCAAATCAGAGATGCATTGATGCTGGCGTTTTCTTGATCTTCTAGAAGGTTTCGTTGGTTGGTTTTCATGCTACTAATTTAGGACTGCCATCTGGCTGCCACCAATTGTTAAGATGCCTTCGATTTCAGAGATGTTAAAATGTGGAAGAATGTGTGTCTTAAAATATCTTGCGCATGGTCCCGTGATTGTTCTAACCTCTAATTACTGTTGAGTGCTTGGAGACTTGCTTATAAGAAAGAGGAAAGACTACAGTGACTTCCTTTAGAAACATCACCACTCTACCGAAAGGCATCTCTTCTCTTTGTTTTCACACCACGAACATTAACCAGGGCACATTCTTTTTTTTTTTTTTTTAAGATTTTATTTATTTGTCAGAGAGAAGAGGGAGAGAGAGCGAGCACAGGCAGACAGAATGGCAGGGAGAGGCAGAGGGAGAAGCAGGCTCCCTGCCGAGCAAGGAGCCTGATGTGGGACTTGATCCCAGGACGCTGGGATCATGACCTGAGCCGAAGGCAGCTGCTTAACCAACTGAGCCACCCAGGCGTCCCAACCAGGGCACATTCTAAATGGCGTGGCTTCCCTCCTTAGGAGCCCTGTGCTGTCGTACCCTTGGGATGGACCAGCTCGGAGAACCTTGGCCAACTGACTTGTGTTTTGGTGGCACTGGTGTATCTTCCAATGTCATTAATAGACATTTTGCTCATCATAGAGATTTTTTCCCCCTTAATTTTGAAATTCACTCTGTTCCACTCCTGCCGTTCTGATCTTGTGAATATCAGGAGGTCTGCTAGTTACCCCAGCTTGCCATGCTGGCAGCGTCATGCTTCTTTCAGTTGTGTGTTGTGTGGACTGCTTCTTACAAGTATTTCTCAGATTTTTCTGGTTACATTTCTCCCTCTTTCTGGGGAAGATGGGGATCCCCCCCCCCACCACTACTGTTGTTGCAGTTCTTGGTCCACATAGATGGCAGGCTGGGAGGAAGGGCAGTTAATATGTGGGCTAACTATAATTCAGTTCTTCACCATGTATTTATTTATTGGCTGCATACTCTCTGCTGGGCATTGTTCTCGAAGCATAAACCACAGTCTTAAGCTCCAGGCTTCATCTGAACATTCATTCTGCTTAGTTCCGGTTTTCCTAAACTGGACATTTATCTGGTTACTTTCCTTCATTTTCAGATAGCTTTTTAAAACTGAGAATTTAATAATTTCTTCTTCTTCCCTTTTTTTTTTTTTTTTAAAAAAGATTTTATTTATTTGACAGAGATCACAAGTAGGCCAAGAGGCCGGCACAGAGAGACGGGGGTGGGATGGTGGGGAGAAGCAGGCTTCCTGCTGAGCAGAGAGCCCTATGTGGGACTCGATCCCAGGACCCTGAGATCATGACCTGAGCCGAAGGCAGCAGCTTAACCCACTGAGCGACCCAGGCGCCCGAACTTAGTAATTGCTTGATAGCTTAACACATTAGGCTGATTTAGCACTAATGTGTTCTCCAGAAATGATGTATACATCCTTTGCTTTTTAGCCGATTACACCTCAACAAGAAGGCAACAGACAAACAGCCATACAGCAAGCTCCCAGGCGTGTCTCTTCTAAAGCCACTGAAAGGAGTAGATCCTAACCTAATCAACAACTTGGAGACCTTCTTCGAATTGGATTACCCCAAAGTAAGTACAACCTTGTACTCATTAGGTATGGATGAGACCTCTTTTTTTGAGGTGGGGGGACTTTTCTCTTGTGGTAAATGCTTAGAGAGGCATCTTAAAAAAAAAAAAAAGATTTTATTTATTTATTTGGCAGATAGAGGTCACAAGTAGGCAGAGAGTCAGACAGAGTGGGGGGGTGGGAAGCAGGCTCCCTGGAGCAGAGAGCCCCAGGGCTCAATCCCAGGACCCTGAGATCATGACCTGAGCCAAAGGCAGAGGCTTAACCCACTGAGTCACCCAGGTGCCTCCTCTTTTTAATTTCTTCCCTCTAATATTCAACCTGTAGTTTCTTAGACAATTTACTAAATCAAGAGATTATGTATCTAGCTTTATTGTAGCTTTTAAAATTGCTTGAAACACTGGTTTTGAAGGTGTCTTTACATTTCAGGCAGGTAGTTGCTTGACTTTTCGGTCCATGTGTATTTTGCTTGTGTCTGTTTTGACCCTCAGTGTCTCAGTTTGTCCATAGTTTTTGCCATTTGGAGGCTCTTCCCCTCATTTCTTTAGGACATCTGAAATTGTGAGAAGGAAAATAAGATACACACCACATTTCTCATGGTGACAGGTTTTCACACTCATTTCTTTCCTTTTAGCTTGTACTTTTCTCAGTAGCATCAACGAAAAGAATAGAGAAGACACAGATGTGATGTAGCCTTAATACAACTCTTACTAAGTATGTAGACATGAATATAATTTGGTTATTTTTTTAGTGTTGTTTTTTATATTAGTGCTTTTAAGTTTTGGAAGTCTAGGTGTTTGAAGCTAATTTGAAGCAAAATAGTTACTTCTTCTAGTTTGTGTGTGTGTGTGTGTGTGTATGTATGTATGTATTTAATAATTTTAGAGCTCTGATTCATGCATGCAGTACCTATCCAATAAATTGAATATGTAATTTTTTAAAAATAAGATTCATACTTGATTTTTTCAAACTAAAAGTGGAGAAAGTATCCTTTTGTAATTTAGAAAGAATGATACAAATAAATTAATTGCAAAATAAGTTTTGCAATAAGAAAAATGGAAGGTTTTTAAACCTTATGTAAGTAAGTGCAAAGAGAATTTTTCTACTGAAAAATACTCATTATTATTAAATATTTTATTGATTCTCAGCTAGAATCATATATTTGTCCTTGTGAAATTTAATGTCACATTTCAGTTGTTTAATCATCATCCCACCCTTTCCCCCCATTCACCCACTCTGAGAATTTGATTATGGACCTTTTATTTTGGGTCCTTGGGAGATGATAGTCATGGAATTGAATTGGTCATGGAAGTTAATGTGGGCTTTAGTTGTAGAAAGAGTGTCTAAGAATAACCCAGGAATATAGTATCCATTAATCCTGAACATTTGGGATAAGTCAATAGTTGATTTCTTCTTCTGAATGGATTTTTTTTTTTTAATTACAATTTGATATTATCTCAAGAGCTCTAGTTTTTTGCTTCTTTTTCCATTTTTATCATTGAGGTATTTAAATCGATCGTGGAGAAAATGGTTTTGATATATACTATAAAATGAGGAAGCACATATATAAGAGATTGTTTTAATTCTTTTTTTCAGAACTTTACTAATTATAAAAGTACTGTTTGTTAGCTGTGTAAATAGAAAATAAAGAAAGCGGAGGGAAAGTGCTAAGGACCTGTAATCTAAAGGAAAACTTGGACCTCATGGCATTTTTATTGGCTTTTTAAAAAGACCAAGCCCAGTGGCAAATGTTCCACAGGAAACTGAAGTTAAACCACTGAAATCCCACAAATCTGAGTGTGAACAGGCAAGTGGCTGTGTCACCCAGGAGGCATGTAGTCCTGAAACGAATATTTGTGTGACTGCCAGGCCCAGTATACTTTACTATTGGCTTTTTGTCGAGGGCGAACGTTGTTTTCCAGAAGTATGTCTGGTTTCAGTCCGGACATACGATTTTCCTGCTAATTTGATTCAGAACATTATAGACCACTGTAGAAAAAGAACATGTTGAAGTTCATAACTTTTATTTAATTTGGGGTACGTGCAAGAAGATTTACTACTGGTACTTGCCCTGAATTTCTGGGCTTAAATTTTGGTGAGAAGCGTTACTGTACTAATTACCCTGAAACATTTCTGTACTTGGCATATCTTGTCAGTCCACTATTTCGGGTTGTTTTGTTTTAAGATTTTATTTATTTGAGAGAGAGAACGCATCAATGGGGTGAGGGCAGGGACCTTAAGCAGACTCTGCACTGAGTGCGAAGCCTAACTTGGGGCCCCATCCTAGGACCCTGAGATGATGACCTGAGCCAAAACCAAGAGTTGGGACACTTAACCATCTGTCACTCAGGGGCCCCAATCCACATTTTTGGATATTTATTCCTTGGGGTGTTAAAAAAAAATAAGAATGAAAAAGTCATATAATTGATTTTCTGCAAAACTGAGCACTTAGCTTGGGTCAGTATAGACTGCATTTTGGGGGGGAGATTCATCCACAGAGGGAATAAGTAGCAGTTAGCTTTACGTTAGTAAATTCTGGCCCTATGAAGAGTTTTTAAATTAAATGATCAGAGTTATTACAAGAATGAGGCTGTGGTAATAGTGGTGGGTTCCCCCCCCCCTTTTTTGCAAATACAGAATTGGTTTAAAATGTTACAAGTCTGGTGCCATGTTTGGACTCTTTATTGCCAGTGGTGTAGTTATCCTTAACAGGAATTATTTCTTACTGAATGGTCTTCTAAACAAAGAATTAGAGAAGACAGAAAAGCAAATCCATTTTCACAAGACCAAGCACAACATATGTGGTGAAACTAGTAAATCTGCAAGATAGGAATTTGCCAAGTAAATTTGGAAAACAATATAGACAATTTCTTGAAAATAAAGAAGTATATAACATTACCTGTCTAGACTTTGAATTCAGAGCTGTGTTCTTACAAAACATCTCCTTCCTGGCATCTGTCTTTCACTCAGAAGTTATCCTAAAGATGAATGCATTAACTTAATAAGTGTATTAATCACTCCATGCCAGAGAATGTTCTAGGCATTTGGGCTCTAAATATGTTATGTTGGAAAATTCATATTCTGCTGTCATCCAAATAGCATCATAAAATTTTTCTGTAAAAATGATGTGTAGTGGGGCACCTGGGTGAGTCAGTGGGTTAAGCCTCTGCCTTCGGCTCAGGTCATGGTCTCAGGGTCCTGGGATCCTCTTCTCTCTCTTCCTGCCTCTCTGCCTATTTGTGATCTGTGTCTGTCAAATAAATAAATTAAATCTTAGGGAAAAAAAAGATGTGTAGTTATTTGTAGAACAATTCAAGATATTCCTACTTGATATGCAATATAATTAATGTCATTAAAACAGTTTTCTATTTTAAGAGGATGTTTTATCTTATTTGCTGTAGTACACAGTTTATATTCCTAATGTCTACAGGGCTGAATCAGTGGGGTTTTTCTAATGTTATTTATATACCTAAATCTAATACTATATATGCATTATAATTTATTCATGAATTTATTCATAAAAGCTGAAAAGTAGCATTCATGATTATTGCGGTTTTCAGATACTCAATTCTTAAATATCAAAGGGCTGAATCCGTATTTGTGGATTTCCTACTACACCTCTCTTGTCCTCAGCCTTTTATTCGTTGCACCGTTTGAAAAGGGAAACAGAAAATTAGCCACTTTAGCTATATGTATAGTAACCTTAGTAAAGAGTTGTCGAACACTAACATTCTCATTTAAACTACTTTGAGGTTTATTACTAGACTTTATGTATTTATACTATGCTGATTTATAATGGAATTCACTGTATCTTACAGCCCTTTCAAATCCATAAAGTAAGTGTTTTCTTGAGATATTTTTAAAGAGTAATATTTTTAAGATTTTTTATTTATTTATTTTGACAGAGATCACAAGTAGGTAGAGAGGCAGGCAGAGAGAGAGGGGGAAGCAGGCTTCCCACTGAGCAGAGAGCCCAATGTGGAGCTCAGTCCCAGGACCCCGAGATCATGACCTGAGCCGAAGGCAGAGGCTTAACCCACTGAGCCACCCAGGCACCCCTAAAGTATAATATTTTTAATAAACCTTATGTTTTTGAACATATATACTTCTGCCCGATCCTTTAGATAATACAGAAATATCCAGGGGCGCCTGGGTGGCTCAGTCAGCTAAGCCTCTGCCTCTTAATTTCGACTCAGGTCATGATCTTGGGGTCATGAGATCGAGCCCACGTCAGGCTCTTCGTGTAGAGTCAACTTTGTCCCCTTCCCTGTGCTCCTCTCCCCCACCCCCATCTCATGCACCCTTCTGTCTAAATTAAATAGACAGTCTTCTAAAAATAATTTCAGAAGAAATTTTTTGTATCCTTTAAAAAAGCCTTTAGCCAATTTGATATGTTCGGTCTGGCCAGTTGCAGGGTAGTTGGAGTGACTTAACTATTCAATTACAGAGATTCCTAGCGAATAAATGTTCAATCAGACTGAAGGCACAGGTGAGTATCATAGCTGAAAAATGAACTTCAGGTTAAAATCGAATACTTTAGAAAATATTTGAAATGCTTACCTCTTATTTGGTATGATTTTCAGTATCAGAAACAAGCAAAAGTTAAATGTTTAGTAAGAATCTGAACATTTCTTAGATAATGTGAATTGAGTTTTATTTGCACTCTGGCTAATCAGGTGGTTTTTGATTTTCATTTTAAGAGGTATAATCAGTAAAAATAAAACTTCAATTTTTTAAAGATATTTATTTTAGAGAGTGTAGGTGGGGTTGTAGGAACAGAGGGAGAGAGAATCTCAAGTGGACTCCCCGCTGAGCACGGAGCCCCATGTAGAACTCCGGCTCTCAGGACCCTGAGGTCATGACCTGAGCTGACACCTAACTGACTGAGCCACCCAGGTGCCCCTAAAATAAAAACTTTAAATCTTGCATTTGAAGAAAGGTCAACTCTGCCTCCTTTGAAATCATTTCTAGAACTAATATTCTTCAAAATTTTCTTTTGCTAGGGGCAAAAAAAAGCTAAGACTGACTTTTTGATTATATTTTATGGAATTATATCACTTACGAACATTTCCTTTCACCGCATTAGCTCATACCTGCAAAACAGCATAAATTATAAAAGCATTAAAGAAACCATGCGGTGTTGGGAAAAACGAGGAATTCTTTACCGCGAGCCTGGCTGAACAGCTTGCTCTAGTACGAAAGCCAATAGTTACGTTTACCCTTTGGAAGTTCACTTAATCTTTCTGATCTTCATTGTTAAGGACAATGCCTTTTGGCTGGTTCAGCCAGACATTGTTTTGAGAGTCGGGCTGGGAGGATGACTGATGCTTTATAGGACTTAAGAGTCAACCCTTTGGGAAGTTCAAGGGTGTGGCCAGAGTGGTGTCCTTCCCATCCTCAGATTTTTATATGGTCCCTGGAGACTGGGTAGTTCTAAAGTTGTTTTCAGTACCTCCTCAGTGGCAGTTTTGGTCCGTCATCATTGGACAATAGGTAGGTAGTTGATAGAATGTATAATAATAGTAGGTAGAAAGTATGAGGGAAGTATAAATTGTTTTCCCCTCTACTTAATTATTGAGAAAACATTTTCTTTCTTTCACTTGAAAAATCGTGTTACCTTCTTTGACTTTAGTCCTGGCCATTTTCATACTCAGTCACTAATTTCTATATTGCCAGTTTTTTAAAAACAAATTTTTTTTTTTTTTAAGATTTTATTTATTTATTGGGGAGGGGGGGAGCGAGCACAGGCAGACAGAATGGCAGGCAGAGGCAGAGGGAGAAGCAGGCTCCCTGCCGAGCAAGGAGCCCTATGTGGGACTCGATCCCAGGACACTGGGATCATGACCTAAGCCGAAGGCAGCTGCTTAACCAACTGAGCCACCCAGGCGTCCCTATATTGCCAGTTTTTGCTGGGTTTCCCATTTACCTGAGCTAGTCGCTGTATGTTAGACACATAAAAAGTTATGTTCTTAGCTCTTTTTATTTTTTAGGACACATAGATTTTTTTTTTCATGGACATAATTAACCTCCCGCCTCTGCTTAAAAATGCCCACCCCATATTACAAAGAGGATTGGTAGGAAATTTGTCACAGGGTCAGCATGAATTTAGCAGCACTCTTGAAAAAAAAATTCCTGCTTGGAATACTTAGCCCATAAAATATTATAGTAGCATCTTTGTATGTGAAAGCAAATACTTTTTTAAAAAATTTATTTATTTATTTTTAAAGATTTTATTTATTTATTTGACAGATCACAAGTAGGCAGAGAGGCAGGCAGAGAGAGAGGGGGAAGTAGGCTCCCCAATAATCAGAGAGCCCGATGTGGAGCTCCATCCCAGGACCCTGGGATTATGACCTGAGCCGAAGGCAGAGGCTTTAACCCACTGAGCCACCCAGGTGCCCTAAGCAAATACTTTTAAAAAAACTTAGTAGTGGGACGCCTGGGTGGCTCAGTTGGTTAAGCAGCTGCCTTCGGCCAGGTCATGATCCCAGCGTCCTGGGATCGAGTCCCACATAGGGCTCCTTGCTCGGCAGGGAGCCTGCTTCTCCCTCTGCCTCTGCCTGCCATTCTGTCTGCCTGTGCTCGCTCTCTCCCCCCCCCCCTCTCTGATAAATAAATAAAATCTTAAAAAAAAAAAAAACTTAGTAGTTTACTAAATGGTAGGTTAAAGATTAAATACTCAAGGTATTTGATAAACCTGGCTACATGTCAGAATCATCCCCGAGTTCTAATTCAAAAGTTAGAGTGGGGCCCAGTATACTCTACTTTAAATAAATATCCCAGGGTAACAGACATAGCCAGTCAGGTGCAAAGAAATGACTCCCTAACCTACTAAGTGGAATAGAACCCTGGGTATTTCTTTTCCATTGTTAGATGGCTAACCATACTTTTCAGGATGATAGATTTTCTTTCCCTTTTTTTTTTTTTTTAAAGATTTTATGTATGTATTTGATGGACTGATCACAAGTAGGCAGAGAGGCAGGCAGAGACGGGGTGGGGGGCAGACTCCCCGCTGAGCAGAGAGCCTGATGCGGGGCTCCATCCCGACTCTGGGGTCATGACTGGAGCCGAAGGCAGAGGCATTAACCCACCGAGCCACCCAAGCACCCCAGGATGATAGATTTTCAATCAAATTCTATTTTATTTCAGAACTTACTATACAGCAAAAAACGAATCTCGTTTTGCCCTTTTCATGTGAAGAGTTTGGGGAAACCCTTTAAATCATAATGGGAGTTGATATGTAATTTATAGCACCTTCACGAAATAATAAATTCGGAGACCGAGCTTCTAGAGAACAGAGTGGGTGTTTATTTTGTTTGCTTTCCATGTTGCTTTTACATGGAGCTACTACTCCTGGGCACCCAGTGAGTGTTTGGTAAAGCTGCAGTGATGGAGGCCACGGAGAAACTCGAGATGCAGTTTAATTACGAGGTCCTGCCTATCTGGGAATGGCAAGACTTCAGCTGTCAGGGCTGCTGGGCCTTTCCTTATCTCTTCTGCTTGCAAATAGGCCCCTGTTCAGGGAGAAGCTGCTCTCTGTTAAAGCAGCACTTGACGTCTTAAGTGTTTGCATCCATTATGAGTACTCTCTTAACTTCTAAACTCTGTGTGTACCATTGCTTGTTTTTCCTCATGCCTTTTTTCAGTCAGTAAATACTAATAATGTGCTTATTTTTGTAAGAGATTAATTTACATAAAATGTGTTCTTTGACTAGTATGAAGTCCTCCTTTGTGTACAAGATCACGATGATCCAGCCATTGATGTATGTAAGAAGCTTCTTGGAAAATATCCAAATGTTGATGCTAGATTGTTTATTGGTAGGTAAAAATTAATTCTGCAACAACCCTTTTGCTTTAATAGTATTAAGTATCAGTAATCTTTGCATTAAACTAGAGTGAAGTTACTAGCATGTTTGCTTTATGCATGTTGGAGTAGCAGTAGGATGTGTTTATATCCTTTTGAGAAAGCTTTAGTTCTAAAACAAAGGGTTTTTTCCATTTCTGGAATTAACAAAACAACAAGAAAAACCCTACTCCCTCACCCCCCACCCCACCCCCACTGCCATTACCCTGTTATGTTTTTCTCAGTCAGATACGAGAGTCTGGTTTTTCTTATTGTTGTTTCTTTAATATTTCCAACCTGTGGGCTTTTCTATATCTTATTCACTGTAATTGAGAATGAGTGATAGAATTTGCTTTTATGATATGACAAAAAGAATATACATAGATATTTTGTATAAAGGATTTTTTCAAAAGCCTATAGGCTTATTCTGAAGACTTGTAGAGAGATATTTGCTATTAAACATTGATTCGTACTACTGATGCATTAATTTAAGAATCAAAAAACTGATCCTAATACATTTTCAAAGAAATTAATTCCCTTTGAGAATGAACAATTTCTTTCTAAACATATTGTGAAGAATAAGGAACGTACAGCATAATGTTAAAAGTATGTTTGTTTAAATTATTATGTGAAAGTACTTTTCACTTCTCTCTACCCTGTATTTGTATTCTAGAAAATATTCTCAGTGTTTCATGAATCTTTCACTGTTGCACTTTACATTTCTAGGTGGCAAAAAAGTTGGCATTAATCCTAAAATTAATAATTTAATGCCAGGATATGAAGTTGCAAAGTATGATCTGATATGGATTTGTGATAGCGGAATAAGAGGTGAGCTTCTTTTTACTTATTTCATAAAACTATTCCTTTGATGATAAAATGCCAAAAGCAATCTGAAAATATATTTATCAGTCCTTTTTGTTTGCCTCATGAAGTAATTAATTTCATCTAATTCATGGTAAAATGTCAAGTTATACTTACTAAGATTAGGAACTTTTTAATGCTAACCTAGACTGTTAGATGTATAAAAATATCTTTGCTTTGGAGAGAAAATTCCAGCTATTAAAAAAAAAGTTGTGATCCATTTTACAGTCCCTTTTACAAGATTTTTCATAGTTGTAAATTTTGCCTTGTTCATGCTACCCTTATCTTCTACTTTATTTTATTTATTTATTTTTTTTTTATAAAGTCAAGGAAATTTATTTCCTGAGGTCATGACACAGGAAGTAGACTCAGCCACATCTGTGGAGCTCTCAGAGTGGAGGCCAGAGCCTTACTGACATGCTGGATGAGCCAGGAGGCTTGTAGGGAAATGTCCAATTACCTCTGTTAGTGTGCACAACAGCGGAACGCTGTCCCAGAGCAAAAGGTGTCAGGAAGCAGATCCTGAGCGCACACAGGGGGCTGGCGCGCCCAGCTTCACTGCGAGACCTCGGGGAGGGGGAAGCGTCAACAATTTATGGAGGGTCCAGCTGCTGAGTCAGTTTGAAACAAACCATGTGTGGTGGGGTTTGGGTCAGCAGGCTGGAGAGGTTTCTGCTTTCTGATCATTATACTTTAATATGTTTGACACCAATAATATACTCTCTCACACAAAGGGACAAAAATTAATAGGTGAATATATTACCAGAATACGTACATAGCTTATTTTAGTAGGAAGACGTTTACATACTGAAATTATAATTTGCATCTTAGCATTTTTAAACATTTATATTCTAATCATCAGTTTCTCAACCTTGGCATTCGGGGCCGGGTAATTCCGCTGTGGAGGCTCACCGTGTGGGATGGTGAGCCAGCAGCCCTGGCCTCTACACACTGAATGCCAGGAGCACCAAACACTGGCTCTGAGCATGGCTAACGTTTGCTGCAGGGCAGCCGTGGAGAACCAAGGCTCTAGAAGATGTGTATTGAAGGTCCAGATACACTTCATAGAGTAGATTTCGTTGGTGAAGACTTGAGGGAAGTAAAGTCATTTAAAAAGACAGGAAATGTTTGCTGTTTGAAGAGGGGACCATGATTTAATTTCTTTTTATTAGTTTTAAAAAGCAGATTTGAAAATTAATGGAAGTGTGTCCTGCCTGATTCATCAGGACCAATACAGATCACTTAGTTTGTGGCCAGAGATGGTGTTCATTCTTCGTGTTTGCTATCCTAAATTATTTTTATCGTATCGTTTTCATAACATACATATGCATCTCTGTGGAGTATCATCTCATTCAGTTCCCGCTCTCAATTTGACAAGATAGGACATCTCATACCGTCTAGGAAAAGTGGAGGCTCATTTCCTGTGGTTTGAGAATGCAGGAACCAGCGTTAAGGACTGAGGTCCTTTGATCTTTGCTCCTGTTCCTTTTCTGTTAGGACACATTATCTCTAGTCGAGTTTGGAGGTTCTTAAATAGGGGGAGTAACGTTTTCAGGGTATAGCCTGTTTCTGATACATGTTAAGTATATATTAGACTGAAAATGTATCATGTAAATTAGGTTATCATGTATTAATGCCTTTTTTGAGATTTTGTATTCCAATTAGGAAAGTGATGGACAATAGTTTTATTATATCCAAATATAAAAAAAAGACTTTAGTAATATCTCACAAATACATTTCATGTTAGTGGACTCTTTACTAAAAGGAATTTCTTTTCTCTTTCCCTTGTCACCTTTTTGTCTTATAGTAATTCCAGACACACTCACTGACATGGTTAACCAAATGACAGAGAAAGTAGGCCTGGTTCATGGTCTGCCTTATGTGGCAGACAGACAGGGCTTTGCCGCCACATTAGAACAGGTAAGTATCGTGGTCGTGTGTCATATTCTTACTGTCACGTCCCTCATCTACCAGAAACCTGAGACTAGTTTAAGTTTGAGAGTTGGGATGAGCTTCCCGAAGTTAACTGTAATGAAGTCTGCTTTAACCTGCTGGCATCCTCAAGATGAGAGTAGTAGTTTTCTTTCTTTCTTTTCTTTTTTTTTTTTTAAAGATTTTATTTATTTATTTGACAGAGATCACAAATAGGCAGAGAGAGGGAGAGAAAGGAGGAAGCAGGCTCCCCGCTGAGCAGAGAGCCTGATGTGGGGCTTGATCCCAGGACCCTGAGATCGTGACCTGAGCTGAAGGCAGAGGCTTTAACCCACTGAGCCACCCAGGCACCCCGAGAGCAGTTGTTTTATTAGTGAAGACCTCTTTGGATACCTGGAATCACAGCTGAAGTTACTGCCCTCTGGCAGTGAGTGGATGTGCACGGGAAACATCCTTGTGGTCTCATCACCAGTTGAACACAGTATATTCTTTCTCCTTACGGCTCTCTCTCTCAGTTCTAGGATCAGGTTCTAGACTACTGACTTACATAAAAGCACATGGCATGTGGTTCTTTCAGAGATCCAGTATGAAAAGAATCTTTTTTAAAATATCACAGAATATTTTAGTTTTTAAAGATTTTATTTATTGGTTGTCAGAGAGCGAGAGAGCACAGGCAGGGGAAACAGCAGGCAGAGAGAGAAGCAGACTCCCCGCTGAGCAGGGAACCGGATGTGGGACTAGATCCCAGGACCTTGGGATCATGACCTGAGCTGAAGGCAGATGCTTAAGGACTGAGCCACCCAAGGCGTCCCCAGAGTATTTTAAATATACAAAAAAGGGAAAATTATTTGTAGAAATCATTATAAAATCCATTTGATGTCCTACTTTTTTTTTTTTTTTTTAATTTGAGAGAAGAGAAAGCATGCTGGAACTTGGGGGCGGGGTGGACAGGGGCGGTGTTGGCACAGAAGGAGAGAAAGAGGGAGAAGCAGACTCCTGGCTGACGTAGAAAGCCTGACATGGGGGTGGCCCTGGATCCCAGGACCCTGAGATCATGATCTGAACCAAAGACAGGTGCTTAACCTACTGAGCTACCCAGACACCCTTACTTGATTTTCTTTTAAAGATATTTCTAAAAGTTACATGAGAAACTTACTTTGCATTTTCCATTTTTTCCCCTCTTTACCCTATAACAAATAGAAACTATAGATTGTGGACAAATATAAGAAACAAAAAAAATAAAAAATAACCCATAACTCTACCAGGTTAGAGAAGTTTGTTTTTTTCCCTATGTGCATTTTTAAAAACAGTTTGAGATGGTACTCTAAAAACTGTGTGTATCTGACTTTTGTCACATCATTAGCTTTTCTCCTTATCATTAGAAACCTTTTTTTTTTTTTTTAAAGATTTTATACATTTATTTGACAGACCACAAGTAGGCAGAGAGGCAGGCAGAGAGAGAGAGGAAGGGGAGCAGGTTCCCTGCTGAGCAGAGAGCCCGATGCGGGGCTCGATCCCAGGACCCTGAGACCATGACCCGAGCCGAAGGCAGAGGCTTAACCCATTGAGCCACTCAGGTGCCCCCTCTTTAGTAACTAATTATAAAAGTGATTTTTATTTACTGTATCACAGTCTATCATATGTATGTTCTGTGCCTGAGTTAACCATTCCTGGGTTGTTAAAATTTAGGAAGAAAAGCTTGCCTTAATGTCATCAGGGAAGGATACACTGTTGTAGTCTTTTAAACATATCAACTTGCTTTTAAGCATATCTGCACTTACATTATTTTATATTGGAGTCTTGTGATTATCACAGATCTGAGGGGGTAAAAGTACATTGTGAGTGGAATTTAACCTCTGGCAATTGGAGTCAGGAGCTCTTAATATTGCCCATGAATATATTTGTCCTATTGTAAGAAATTGTTAAGTCTTTAAATACCAGAATTTTTGTTTAGTGAGAGAAACTCTGAGTAGGTACTTCAAAATAAAATACTTTCTATTCTTACATGCCACATAGTATTTTTGTTTTAGAAATATCCAAGTTGATGTGTGTGGCAGTGGTAATCCTCTCCCAGATCATGGTCAGTCCCTTAGGTTAAATTTAATCCTTAAAGGGCCCTTTTGTGGGACGCCTGGGTGGCTCAGTTGGTTAAGCAGCTGCCTTCGGCTCAGGTCATGATCCCAGTGCCCTGGGATCGAGTCCCACATCAGGCTCCTTGCTCCGCAGGGAGCCTGCTTCTCCCTCTGACTCTGCCTGTGCTCGCTCTCACTCTCTCTCTCTCTATGACAAATAAATAAATAAAATCTTAAAAAAAAAGGGGGGGGCCCTTTTGCCTTACTCAGAGTGAAGGAAGGGAAGTGGAAGGATTATTCCAGTCTGTAAAGAAATCCTGGGAGCCATTGATATAGTTCTTGTTTCCGCCTCATTCTTAAAGCCCCACATAGTAACTGCTTAAGGAATTAAGATGTGGGCATCTGGACGTACTTACTTGGTTCAGTTCAGTCCCACAAACACCAAAGGTTCACTGTAGTCTGGACATAGGGTAGGTGACAAGAATCATATTCTTCATTACCCCCGATAATTCCCTTGTTCCACACTGTGTGCATAGCTGCTGCCATTGAGAGAAATCACCCTTCTCCTTTCAAGCGAATTAGAAAAGGCAGCATATCTCAGATGTAAATAATAGGGTTTTATGCCTCATAATTAGGGTGATGATCATTTTATTCTACCACTGGTTTAGCAACTTGCATAGTTCATGACTTCAAAGCATATCTAGGGAAAGGGGGAGTAAAATGGGAGAAAGAATTTTAGTATCCACCCTGTTTATGGAAAATTCATTGAAACATAACACTGGGGGAATTGGGGAAAAGCTTGGTGACTTGGGCAGAAAGCAGCTAACTATGAAAGGAATTAAAATAGGATTGTCCTGTAGGTCGATATACTTATAGGTGGTGTTTGTATGTGTGTACGCACGTGTGAGTACATGTGACCTACAGTCACCTACATACACCTGTATGTGTTGGTGTATGTGTGTAGTTACACTAATGTCTGTATAAGATCTGTATATTTTTCTTCATAATGGTGCTAGTAAGAATAGTCAGTCTAAGGGGCACCTGGGTGGCACAGTCAGTTGAGCCTCTGACTCTTGGTTTCGGCTCAGGTCATGATCTCAGGGTGGTGGGATCAAGCCTCCCATTGGGCTCCTTGCTCCGTGCAAAGTCCGCTTGAGATACTCTCTCCCTCTGCCACTGCCCCCTGCTCACATGCTCTCTCTCTTGCTTGTTCTCTCTAAAACAAACAAACAAACAAAAGGAATAGTCCATCAAGTAAGAAATTACTGATTGTCCGCTACATGTAAACATTATTTTGTAATAACTTTTATTCTGGTAGTTTATATAAGAATAATAAGATAGTCATACTTAAAGGAAGTTTGTTAGGAAAAAAAAGTTTATGACTACCATAGTGTTTTGTTTTGTTTTGTTTTGTTTTGTTTTGTTTTTGCCAGAGATAGAGAGAGTGAGTACACACAAGCAGGCAGAGAGGCAGGCAGAGGCAGCGAGAGAAGCAGGCTCCCTGCCGAGCAAGGAGCCCGATGCGGAACTCAGTCCCGGGACCTTGGGATCATGACCCGAGACGAAGGCAGTGGCTTAACCAACTGAGCCACCCAGGCGTCCCAACTACCATACTTTTAACATAACATTCTGATTATACATATATGTTTTTGCTCTTGTGTTGGCAGGTATATTTTGGGACTTCTCATCCAAGGTCATATATCTCTGCCAATGTAACTGGCTTCAAATGTGTGACGGGAATGTCTTGTTTAATGAGAAAGGATGTGTTAGATCAAGCAGGAGGGCTTATAGCTTTTGCCCAGTACATTGCTGAAGATTACTTTATGGCCAAGGCCATAGCTGACCGGTAAGCAAACTAAATTACATCAGGCTATAGTATTTTTAGTATCTGACTTATGTTGGTTGATTGTATTTGTTAAACCTATGGGTTAAGGGGCTGTTTCATTTCTTGCTAGTGAGTACAGAACAGGTAAATATTTTTAGGAAGTAATTCCTATTATTCATAGATATGTTATGAAAGAAATAACTGAGGAAAATAAGTGCTCTGATTCTTTCACATTCTTTAGTGTGGCATGACATTAAAAGGAAGCTTCTCTGTGATTATAAATTTACATTATTATAGATGTGAATTTCTATGTGTTTTAGAAGAATTGAAAATACTAGTGCGGTCATAAGCCAGCAGGTGAAAACTGAAAGAATATGATTTTACGTTTTGAAATTTCTCCGTAGATTATGTGATGCTTTGCTAAGAAGCCACCTAACAATTCACAGAATGACTTAAACATTTCTCTGTTACAAGATACTCATTTGCTTTTAAAGGGGTTCATTGCCTTGTGTGATAATTTAGTAAAGATAAGACTTTGAAAATTGAGGTGTGCTTTTAAAATTCTTAAATGATGTTATTCAACGTGGCTCATAGTTCCTTAGTGTTTCCCATGAGCTATAGAATGCTTTCTGTTGCATTTCTTACCGAATAGCCTTGTCGATGCCCACGTGTCACACATACCCCCAGCCCACAATTGCATTGGTGGCTTTTGGTTTTGGTTTTGTTTAGTAGTGATCCGGGACCAAGCTATGAAATACAGAACCCATGTCACCTAGCACTTCCAGAATGTCTGTGTTTTAAGTTTCTTAAACTGTGGACTGAGGGGTGGTAGTTCTTCCAGCAGTAGATGGTGCTGTCACGGAACCTATGTAATTGCTAAAACATCGTAAGGATGATACCCCCCAGCAGGTGCTAATCCTGAGAACTAGGCTCCGGCCGAACACCAGCAGTTGCTTTCACTTTATAGTGACCAGTAAATGCATAGTCAGTCATGCCTGCATGTGTTCATCGTCTTGGTACATTTTATAATTGCCTTAATTTTCAGAGGCTGGAGGTTTGCGATGTCCACTCAGGTTGCAATGCAAAACTCCGGCTCTTACTCCATTTCCCAGTTTCAGTCCAGAATGATCAGGTAAATCAGCTGGTTTTCTTCTTTTTTGGCTAAAAGAAAAGGGTGGGGGAGGGTGTGATTTTTACATGGTCTAACTCGGTATTTAAAATACCTAAAAGGCAAATTTTACTTAGTTCTAGAAAAGAGAGTTTAGCATCTTTATTAAATGTGTTGTCTAAATATATTTTTTTTGCTGTGTAACCCTGAAAGCATTCCGTGAAGAGCTGTTGAGGTGGGTGGGGGTGGGG
Source organism: Mustela nigripes (assembly GCF_022355385.1). NCBI lineage: Eukaryota > Metazoa > Chordata > Mammalia > Carnivora > Mustelidae > Mustela > Mustela nigripes. Next base: position 21,192,837 of record NC_081565.1, on the reverse strand, counting down.
TAGCTGGGTGATGGGCTTTAACGGGGGCACATGATGTACTGAGCACCGGGTATTATATGCAACTGATGAAACACTAAATTCTACCTCTGAAACCAGTAATACAGTACATATTAACTAAATTGAATTTTAAATAAAGAATTAAAGAGATGTTGAGAATTTGATTCTTTAATGTGCTGATCTCTATTTTCTAACTTTCTATTATTTATTTGACAGAGAGAGAGAGAGATCACAAGCAGGCAGACAGGGGTGGGGGGGAAGCAGGCTCCCCACCCAGCAGAGAGCCCGATGTGGGTCTTGATTCCAGGACCCTGAGATCGTGACCTGAGCCGAAGGCAGAGGCTTAACCCTCTGAGCCACCCAGGCACCCCTGTATTTTGACTTTTTTATTTGTTAGAGTGTAGGCCATACAAATAAATTTATGGGCTTTTTTCTTTGATAATACTAAATACAAACAGAAAAGAGTTTCATTAAATACTCTTTAAAGAGGAGGGCCTTTATATAACAGGATAAAGAGCTGATCATTTGGGGGGAAAATTGATTAGTCTTGTAACCAGGGTGGTGGTGTTTAAGGAAAACCTTTTTTTTTTAATTTTTAGGTGGACCAAATTGCGAATTAACATGCTTCCTGCTACAATAATTTGTGAGCCAATTTCAGAATGCTTTGTTGCCAGTTTAATTATCGGATGGGCGGCCCACCATGTATTCAGATGGGATATTATGGTATTTTTCATGTGTCATTGCCTGGCATGGTTTATATTTGACTACATCCAACTCAGGGGTGTCCAGGTATGTGGATAGGCATGAAAAGGTTGGCAGTCATTTGGAGAACTAAAACTATTTTCATTTAGAAAGGGTTGAAGCAGTCTTTCTGAGCCATTCTTTGGCTTCCTACCAGAGGTTAATAATCAGGTTTAAACATTACTTTGCTTAGTAGAATGCGGATGCAGAGCTTAACATAATTTTCAACCTTCTGTTGGTAGTTACACTATGACTTTTTTTAAGGCTCCCCCCAAAATCATGTTAATAAAATGACTCTCATTAAGTCTCCCCCCAAAATCGAGTATTCAGATTAAACTATGTCAGTCTAGCCTTGATTTTAATGCCTTTTCTACTCATCGTTAACACTTTTTAATGGATACAGCTTGGCAGTTAAATTATATCAAGAAGCAGGCTTGATTTTATATAGTCTCTATATTAAGAATGAAACTGAAGAATTTTCATTTTTTTAACTGTGTCTAGTTCGACAGTTGGTCAGTCAGTTCTGTGTGTTTTCTTTTTTTCCAATCCCCAGGGTGGCACACTGTGTTTCTCAAAACTTGATTATGCAGTAGCCTGGTTCATCCGTGAATCCATGACAATATACATTTTTTTGTCGGCATTATGGGACCCTACCATAAGCTGGAGAACTGGTCGCTACAGATTGCGCTGTGGGGGCACAGCGGAGGAAATTCTCGATGTATAACGACAGCTTTGTGACTGTACATAAAGGAAAAAAGAGAAGTATTATAAATTATGTTTATATAAATGCTTTTAAAGATCTACCTTCTGTAGTTTTATCACATGTATGTTTGATATCTGTTCTTTAATTTATTTTGCATGGCAATTGCATCTGTGAAGAAAAAAAAAAAACCCACATCTGTAGTCTTGGCCAAATGGTACACTTTATTTTGTGGAAGTAGTGAATCAAGAGAACTGGTTCTAGGAACCTGGGTTTGGTTTTTGTCGTTTGTTTATTTTTAAAAAATAAATAAATATATATATATGACTATATGAATGCTCTGCAACAAACACTATGACAGTATCCTTCAGTAGAGAAAGTTTCTTATTTGTGAGTACACTCTGGTAGAACATTTACAGGACGGCAGCAGCTTTGCTTTGGGGTTTAGGAAAGACCGGAAAGCAATCCCTTTACGCATCTAAAGTGAAAGGTGTGCAGTGAACAGCCCACAGTGAGGTACTAACTAAGAAACTTTTTCATGCTCTATGCCTACCTCTTGTAGTTGTTGCAGAGCAAATATAAATTGTAATAAGGTAGCTAGGCCTTGCAAAAACAAATGGGAAGACTTTAAAAAATAATAATAATAAAAGAGCTGGAGTCTAGTATTTATATGAATCTGTGAGAGATATTTTTTTGGTCTCACTGCAATGAACCAAAAGTGGCTGAGTTTGGTTTTTAATTGTAGCCATGTATGGAAGGCATCCTTTTGACCAACTCTTGTTGGTTCTGTCTTGAACCATTGTTAATCACTGTGCTGGTAAACCTTTCCTTCCCGCTCCTCACCCGGCCCCACCCCATCTTTCCCCAACTTTTTTTTTTTTCTGGGGGGTGGGGGGGGCTGGGTGGTTTTGTTTTAGTGTGAATGGATGTTTTGATAGTTGTGAGGAAAAATGCATTTCAGACACATTTCACACATGAGCTATTTTCTTACACAGTATGTCTTATTGTTAAAAAGAATGTAATTTCATGATACAGGTATTTAATATCTTTTTTAAGTAAGTGAATATTCTAGCCATCAAATAAATTGCAGTAGAGTATTAAGTGGGGACGGGGTGAGTTTTACTCTTAAAATTAATCAGTATCAAACTAAGTCTACTGTGTGTGTGTTTTTTTTTTTTAAACTCTTACAGTTAGTCTAGTCTTATTTAAATTGGATTTTTGTATTCCAGTTTGTATGACGGAATAGACTAGATCAGCGCTAGTTGTAAATGCATGCTGTCTTTTACTCTACTCTCCCCATCCTGCCGCTAAACTTGCTTGTCAGGTTGTGCTTAACTTGTGGTGAACTGGACTAGTTTTTATTTTTTATTTTTATTTTTTTTAATAGGCAAAATTGTAAGGGACAGTGCATAAGCCTTTTTTTTTTTTTTTTTCCTTTTTTCTGTAGTGGAATTTTTGCTTTTTCTTAGGATTGGATGGCATGTTGTCCTCATGAACGCCTGCTGCAGGGCTTGACGCTGGCAATACAGCCACTTTAAATTCTAAGTTTCTCCAGTTTCCGTGCCAGAGCATAATGTGTAGCCTATCAGCAATAATTACATATTTCTAGAAAATGGACACATTTTCACTACACTGAGCCAGTTTATTTGTCTAATGACTAACATACATGGTTTCCATTGTAATGTATCTATTAATGTGTATATACTATGTATACACATTATGTATAAGCTTTTCTCTGGGCCAAACTGCTTCATTTAAAAAAAATTTTTTTTTCTTTTTTTGCGCCTTATGACGAATTTGTTTGGAGGGCATTTTCTTCATGAACAAAGGCTTTGATGCATACTCCTTTCTATGTGAAATGGGTAGTATTGTTCCCTGAGGAAAGTTGCACAGTGAAAACCAGTCTAGTTGTGACCCACTTTGTGTTTTGTTTTGTTTTTTTTTGTTTGTTTTTTATCTCTATTACACAAGTTGAATTTTGCTGAATATGTTTGTAATTTGTTGGTTTGTTTAATGAAGTTTGGTTGAGGCCATCTTTTGCACTGCTGAAGTGAAATCTTGCTTATTACTTAGCTTTTTGCTAATCTCAGTATGGGCAATGTAACAACAAATCCAAATGGCTGGACAGACTTCTTGTGTTTTGTAAATATAAAAAATGACTGTTCTGTATGTGTGTTATGTGATAAAGTGAAGCTTCAGGCTTCACTTAGAGTGATTCTTTGTTTAGCAAGTTTAGAGTGGTGATAATATGGTAAGAAATACTATAAGTGTTGAAGAAAGCATCACAACAGAACTGTAGGAGTCCAAATTTAATAAACTGTTTAAAAAAAAACCAACAAGTGTCTAGAATATACCACGTTTTATTATTTAAAATCATTGTATTAAGTTTTTTGTTCAAAATAAAAATTTGAATACAATCAAAACATTAACAATAATGTATTGTTGTTTACTGTCTTTCCTTCTTTTGGTATTTTCACAAATAACACGTTCCACCATTCACATCAGAATTACTGGGAGAATTCTGTCGGGTGATAATTTTGAAATCTTCCTCTTTACCTGTGCTACAGTCATGCTTTGGCATAACATGGGGCTTTTGTACATTGATTGCACATTAGAACCACCTGGAGAACTTTAAAAAAAAAAAAAAAAAAAAAAAAACCCAGATGCCTGGGCCCCACCCACAGAGATTCTGGTTGTTATTCTGGGGTGAGGCCTGAGCTGTCCTTGTTCTGAGCAGGCAGACCTGAGAAGCACTGGCCCAACCTGGAGAAGAGACCCATGGGCCCTTTTTGCCCACCCCCGCCCCCCAGCCTTAGCTCACAACCTGACTTGGCCTCTTAGATGTTACCACTCCAGTGGCTGGGAAAGGCCCAACCAAGGAAAGGGAAGGAGTGGCTCTGGGGCTGGAAACCTAGATGGGAGATTGACTAAGTGGTCCCACACACCATCCAGGCCAGGCTCCTCCAAAGCTGGAGGCATTTGCAGACCTGTTTCACTCTAAGTCTGTGAGGGAAGAGTACTTTTAACTGGGGAGTAAATCCCAGGGAGGAAGAGTGTAAAAGGAATTTGAAACGATGAAAATGTTTTGCTATAAAACAGCAGTGATGGTTGCACAACCTTGTGAATATACAAAAAACCCTGAATTGTATACTTGAAAAGGCAAATTTTATGGTCTGTTAACTATATCTGAATTTAAAAAAAAAAAGGAATATTGAAACCACCGTTAGATGTACAATTTCCCTCTAGTCTTCTGACACCTGTTCAGGGTTCGAGAGAGCGTACAGAACTGTTTGCTCGTTCTTCGGTATCCTTGCTCGAACCCAGAATGGCCAGTTTCGAGATCTTTCCAAAATTGACAGATGAAAATACTGTACCTCATTGTTTAAACGGAGGTTTTTTTCGTTTTGTTTTGTTTTGCTTTTAAGATTTTATTTATTTATTTGACAGACAGAGATCACAAGTAGGCAGAATGGAAGGCAGAGAGAGGAGGAAGCAGGCTCCCCGCGGAGCAGAGAGCCCGATATGGGGCTCGATCCCAGGACCCTGGGATCACGACTTGAGCCGAAGGCAGAGGCTTTAACCCACTGAGCCACCCAGGGGCCCCTTGTTTTGTTTTTTCTAAGTGGGATCCGTGCCCAGCACAGAGCCCAATGCAGAGCTTGAACTCAAAATCCTGAGATAAGACTTGAGCTGGGTTCAAGAGTTGGATACTCAACCCACTGAACCACCCAGGTGGCCCTCAACATACAGATTTGTTTAATGACTGGCAAAATTGAGTATTTTTTTAAATGATTTATAACTACTGGAATTTTTTCTATTTCTTGGTCTTAATTAAGCAAGGGTCTTAATGCTTCCTTATTGAGTATTCCATGTCTTTTAACCCTAATAAATAATCTACATTACCAGACAGAACAATGCTAAAATCTTTGCATTTAGGATAATGCTTTCCCAAGGCAAGATGGGATGGGCGTGGAACTAACTGATCAACGTTTGTGCAACCAAATGGCCCACACCAGTGTCCCCATCGAAAAGATCACCCTTCCCAAATGTGGTTTCCTTCCCTGTCTTAGAACAGAACCATTTTCGGGACGCCTGGGTGGCTCAGTTGGTTAAGCGGCTGCCTTCAGCTCAGGTCATGATCCCAGCGTCCTGGGATCGAGTCCCACATCGGGCTCCTTGCTCAGCAGGAAGCCTGCTTCTCCCTCTGCCTGCCGCCACTCTGTCTGCCTGTGCTCTCTCTGACCAAAAAAAAAAAAAAAAAAAAAAAGGAACAGAACCATTTTCAGCTTTGAAGTAACAATATTTTCACAGTCTGCATGTATTCACGTTTCTGACACAAAGCTTACTTGGCCTTTGAATACTACTGGTTTTGTGTGTGTGTGTGTGTGTGTGTGTGTGTGTGTGTGTTTTTATACATTTCTGAGCTTTATTTGCTAGTATTTAATGAAATATTTTCTAGGCTTTAGAGGGAGGTTATGCTAACTGCAGTCAGTTGGGTCCCCCCCGCCCCCGCCAACCCCCGTGCTCCAGAAATTATTTAGCCAGGGATGATCTGTTCCTTGAAAGTTTGAAAGGATTTATCCATAAAACTTCATGGGCTTGGCACTTCAATAACTTTTTCAGTTTATTTCATTGGTACTGAGCAGTTCACATTTTCTATGTCTATTATAAAGTCCATTTTAATCATTTACACGATAGAGCTGCACACAGCGTGTTCATAATTCCCTTGAGACTCTTGCTGGCTGCAGACGCTGCTGGGCAGGCGGTTTGCAGCCCCTGTGCTGGTTGAACCTGGACCTCTCGTCTGAGAGCAGAGTTGCAGGCAAGGCCATCCCTCCTGAGGCTCCCAGTATCCTCATAATCTAAAGAAAACCTGGCCCCATCACTCCTCCTCTTAAGACACTTGAATCGCTTGATGTTACCTTCAGGATAAAGCTCAAGGTTTAGGCCATTTTAGGGTACATCCTTGTCAACACCTCCCCTCTTGCCCTTTCTTGCCAAACCTGCTCACATTAAACTCACTGTAAACTTCCTGCCCTTTCCCTGACGTCTGTTCTTTCCAGCTCTGGGCCTTTGTGTGTGTTGCTTCCTCGAACTCCGTTCCTCCAACCTCCACATCGCCCGTGGGACTCTGCTCAGGTGCCGGCTCCTCTGTGACTTATCTGCCCAGGTTATGGACCCTGTGCCTGCCTCCACAGCCTCACCCTGCACTTCTGCCCCAGCACCTAATACTAGTTATTTTAATTGGGCCTATAGTTGTTTGTGTTCATCATTAAATTGGAAATACCAAGGGTCGGGTGGATTGGTAATGTACTTGGCCTTGTGTCCCGAGCTCCTGGCTTAGGACCTGATACAAAGTCCGTTTTCCTGACTGAATGAACAAATAAAGAAAGGCGTGCCTGTGTCGCTAATCTTCGGCCTAGAGCTAATAACATAATAGGAATGCAGTCCGTGGAGTCAGCCTATTCGGATCCACTTCCAGCGTCGCCATTTGCTTCCTGGACACGCTCTCTGTGCCTCAGTGGACACCAGCATGATCGACTTCTCAGGGTCAGCGTGAGAATCAAAAGGAGTACTGCGTTTGAAAAGTCACGTTCTCAGTAAAAGCTTGTGTGCCGATAAGGATCTCAAGTCGCTAAGTGAAAACGAAAGCTGAGTTACAGAGTCAACAAAGTAGCTCTTCTTCCGCCAAGGGAAAGAACTGTTCACAATCTGATGGAGAGGGTTGCATGATCTTTTGTAGGGCAACTGACCCCTCAGCCCTGGGTGCTTCAGAGTAAATATTCTAGCAGTCAAGATGAGAATCAGTCTGATTTATTTAAACTGTTCTAAACAGTGCTATGGTGGGGACGCCTGGGTGGCTCAGTTGGTTAAACAGTGCTATGGTAGCCCATATAATACTATTCCGAATGTCAGAGCCAATGGCCTGAGCTGCAAGGATTGGCGAAAATTGCAAGACCCCAGTGCACAGACCTGCATTCTGACCAGAACAGTCCAAAGAATCTAAAGGCTGAGGACGTGGTGTTCACAGCAGAGTGTGGCAACACCCCTGTGTGGAATGGGGTGCACCCGTGACAGGGGCAACATTCAAGGAATTTTACCTGGCTGCAATGTTTCCAGCTATCAGTCTTTTATTTTATTTTATTTTAAAGATTTTCTTTATTTGACAGAGATCACAAGTAGGGTGAGAGGCAGGCAGAGAGAGAGAGAGAGAGGAAGGGAAGCAGGCTCCCTGCTGAGCAGAGAGCTCAATGCAGGGCTCGATCCCAAGACCCGGGACCCTGACCTGAGCTGAAGGCAGAGGTTTTAAATCACTGAGCCACCCAGGCACCCCCCAGCTATCAGTCTTTTAAAGGGCAATTCTCTGTATACCTCAAAGAGAATTTTCTGGTGTTCTCTGCCTCTGGGCACTGAGAGCAGCGAGCATGGAGCCTGAGGTCCCTAGACCTGGCCATCTGAAGGGGAATTTTCTTCCACATGGCTTTGTGGTTTCCCTGGTTCCCAAGCTAGTACAAGAATTTATTTTTTAAAGATTTTATTTATTTGTCAGAGAGAGAGAGAGAGAAAGCACAAGCAGGGGAGCAGCAGGCAGAAGAAGAAGCAGACTCCCTGTTGAGCAGGGAGCCTAACATGGGGCACGATCCTAGGACCCTGGGCTCATGACCTGAGCCAAAGGCAGACGCTTAATGACTGAGCCACTCAGGTGCCCCTTTCACAATCACTTCTCATCTCAGTCCCTCCCAGCTAGGACCACTCAGCAATAGTATAAAGAGTCCAGGATGCTTGAAATCACTGCATGAGGATCCAAATCTGGCTGCTGCCATCCGTGCTGTGCTCCTGTCTGAGAGACACTGGTTTGATTCCACTGACAGCAGTGGTGCTGGAAAGACTGAGCTTTCTTCTATCAGAGAACAGAGACCCCACCCCCAAAGCCTCAACAGAAATGTCAGGCTCCCTGTCCCTGTTACTGCTGGCCCATATTACCGTGGCAGCCAGCCCACCACTGCTCGAGGGAGTCCAACAGCTGACCTGCCAAATTATCGGGCAAAAGAAATTGCAAACGAAGAGAACACGTCATTTGCAAGAAAGAGACCAAGCTGGCCAGAAGATGTGGATAAGTGGAGGCAGAATTAATAGGAGAAACAGAGGGGAAGTTCAATTAAAAAACCTAATGAGTGGGAAAACATAATGAGAACGTTCAAGAAGACGGAATTAGAGCATAACAAATGAAATTATGGAACTAAAAGGCAAGATTTCTAAATATAGAATTTCAATGGAGAAATAGAGTGATTCTGTCTAAAAATTAAGTTCATATTTGGGGGGTGGGAAGGTGTCTCAAAAACCCAGCGCCAAACAAAACATACTAAATGCAAACGTGCAAAGGTCCAAGATGTAAAGGACCAGTAGGAATCTAACAGTAAGAGTCCAGGGAGAAAGGGGAGAGAGAAGAAACCTGAAGACATGATGATTTCTATTTAAAGGCCCCCCGCCCAGTGAGTTTATTGAAAAGACACGCCCACAAGGAAGCATCCCAGTGAAAGTTCTGAGCTTCAAGAATGAATTTGACCCTCATCAGCCAGAAAGAGCAAGTTACTGACAAAGGAAAGAAAGTGAGGCCAGCATTGGACTCTCCGCAATACCAGAGGCTTTGGGGAGGCACAGGAATGAAATCTACGGCTAGTCGGGCGGGGGCGTGGATTATGGTCAGAAAGGCTCACGTCCAGTCAAAACATTATTATAGGAGGGCAAAAAAAAAAAAAAAAAAGGCATTTTTGGACACGGTGGGTCTCAGAAAGTACACCAGCCATGTTCTCTGCCTGAAGAAATTAGTCAGGAAGGTACTCAAGAAAATAACCCCAATCAGAAGTCTTTGCGTGGAAGAATTGAAAGAATTCAAGGAAACTGGTAAATAAGCAACCTTGTGTTACTCATGTTCTGAATGGATTGTGCTGGTGTGACGTGGAATAATGAGAAATTTTTGAATCAGGTAAGACTTTTTTATAGGCGAAAGTTCAATAGCCTTGGCTAAAATTCTAACTTATCTTTAAGCCTAGGAGGAGGGACTTGAAAGGCGATGAGGAGTAAAAGTGGTTTCAAGCTTTGTTAAGGTTTGCCAAGTCTCGAGGAACGGGCTACGGTGCCAAGCCACAGGGCACAAGAAACAACTTCAAATTGCTCCTCAGACATGCAAAGTCCTTTGTCCGTCCTTCCGCTGAGGATTTCCTAAGAGTACTAGTAGTATCTCTTCAATCTCTCTCTCTTTTTCTGCCTGTGTGTGTGTGTCTCTCTGTCACCTAGTGGTGTGCTTTCTTTACCTTCTTAGCTCTAGTCCTTGTTTTTGCTCCTAGCCACATACATGTCTTACTCTTGACCCAGGGCAGATTAGCTACAGATTACAAACTTAGCTCCAGGCCCACCTGTTTAGCTCCAAAACCCATCAAGATGCTCAGTTAGATAAAAGGAACAATGTCTCCCTTAGAAATAAAAAAGGACTAACAGAAACCTTGTGGTTGTGGTCTATCTTTTGATAGAATCCACCCTATTAGAAGGCTGTGCACATTCAAAGTACCTCTCCTCCCTCTTCGTGACAGAGTCCTGGATGACGTTCAGGGTCACTGGGAAGTGATAGGGTTGGCGTAGGGGTGGAGGTGGGGACCCTGAGATGAAGACGGATGGAAAGACAGGGCAGGAGCATGCGAAGCCTTGAAATCATAGATAAAGAATTTAAGCTTTATCCTGAAGGCAGTAGGTGAGCCATTGAATATTTTGTGTGTTAGAAAGATTTCTCTGATGGCTACATGGAATTAAAAGAGTTTTTAGTGATAATGGCCCTGAAGGCAGAGACCAGAAGGAAGGTTTTTGCTTTAATCTAGGGGAATTGTTTATGGAAACCATGCCCACCTTTATGACCACAATGTGGCTAGAAACTTCCTGCTTCCCTTTGTGCAGGTCCCTACAACTTGCTTGCTTTCTACAGTTGGGAATCCTTTTATGTTCCATACCGACCTTAAGTCTGCCTTCATGAGGGTCTGACTTCTCAAAGTCCCGGGAGGCTGGACACCTAAGAAAAATCCACATCAGGATGACAGCCCTCTCCATCTGACTTCCTGCCTTCACCTGACTTCTCAAGGACATGACTCTCCCATTTGTTCCGGCACTGACTGGCTCTCAGTGCTACTAACCCTAACCCTCATCCAGTCTCCTGCTCACAGCTTGGCTTTCCCTGCTGCTATCTAATATTCAAAATTTGATTCTGAAGCTCATTAAATTAAAGCCTTAGCTGAATCCATAGCTTCCTCAGGTCTGTTCCAAAAGTTACGGCATTGACGAGAAGGAAATAGATCCCCAAGAATTGATTCGGGGGGACTCGTGTGCTTCAGGATATCCCAAATCCCATGGAGCCTCTCACCTCTTCGGCTCAGATTCTCTTCCTCCTCTTCCAGTGGGGATCCCACAATGACCTTCTCTAGGGAGTTACTCTGCAAGGGGAAGCCAGCTTCTTCGTGCCCCATCCTTATCATCTCTTATTATCTTCAAACTTACAAATAGAATTATATCCTCCTATGTCCCCAGGGGCCCAGAACCAGGAAGATGGCTAAGACATCAAAGGAACTTTTAAATCTTTGCTAATTTTTCTCAGCAAACCCCTGGCAAATGTGTGAGATTAAGGGCTTGTCCAAAGAGTGAGGGACATGACCAAAGATTAGGCTACATTTTTGAGATGGTATTTTTGCCAGAGATTCTGGATGAAATACTAGCTCTAGCAGCTGGGAGTACATCTGATTGTTTTTTCTCAGTTCACTGGCTGGAAACTGCCTCAGAGATGGACCCCACTAAATGAAGCCAAAAAGTCAGAAATTTCTGGGGTGACAGTAAGAAAGAAATAGATTTAGGAAGACAGGGATTGGGAAATGCATTTATCACTGGTAATTCAGTCCATCTCCCGGTAAAGAACAGGAATGTACTCCTATCGCCAAACCATTGAGAAATACATTTGTTCAGGGAGAGCAAGGATCTTTTAAATGTATTTGGCCAAAGATGGGAGGGACCGGCTGTACAAAATATCTCCCTGATTTCAGTAAGGATGGTGGGATCAGGGTGGGGCTCTGGAGCAAGGCCCAACATTGTGTTTAACCATCAGAAGCATGGTATCTATGATTTAACCTATGTGGCAAAGGTACTACGGTGGTAACCGGCATGGTCTGATCATCAAATTAATAAGCAGAAGATCCGGAAGTGAAACAGATGGGCAGCCTCCTACAAAGTTGTAACTTGGTTTCTGGAACCAAAAAACCCCAGTCTGGTGGAAAGAGAGCTTCCTGGAGCCACTACAATAGAAAAGCCCTTGTCCTCCCTTAATTCACAGGCCTGATTTATTTCAGAAACTCTGAGCCCCTTAAATGAAAGGAAGGGTGGGTATCCCTGACAGAAGCTTCTACGATAACCCGGCTCTTTCTCCTCATCTTCTCCCAAAAGGACAGCAATGTATCAGCATCAATATATACCGAAGGAAAGAAAATCTCCAAACCTTTAGCTTTGAAATCATGGCAAGCTAGGATGTCTTTGAGGATTACCAGTGAGGGGCATCCTTCTCACGATCAGATTATAAATATTTTAATTCTAATCAGCCTCACCTTGGGCCCTGTGGAACCCCACACCGATCTGGTGGCTGAGTGAAGCTGGCACAGATAAATTTAGCAATGAGAATAATCTCCACGTTTGCTTCCTGGCCTGTCACGAGGGCTGCTGTGGTAAGAGAAACAAATTAAGCCTCCAAGGAGTACTGTTCAACAGAGATAGAATGCGAGCATACATCTGATTTTACATTTTCTAGTGACCATAAGGTAAAAAGAAACAGGTGGGGTCACCTGTTAAGTGTCTGGGCTCAGTCTGTTAAGTGTCTGCCTTCGGCTCAAGTCATGATCTCAGGGTCCTGGGATCGAGCCCCACGTCCAGGTCCCTGCTTGGTGGGGAGTCTGCTGCTCCCTCTGCCTTTGCCTCCCCCCGCTGTTTTTGCTCTCTTTGTCTCTCTCTCAAATGAATAAAAAAAATCTTGAAAAAAACACAACAAAACAGGTGACATTAATTTTAGTAGTATTTTTTTTTTAAGGTGCTATACCCAAGGTAGTATCATTTCAACATGAAATCAGTACACAACTTATCAATACACTTATTTTTGTTCTAAGCTACACTTACAGAACATCTGAGGAAAGAAGACCTATGAACACCAACTCTGACCAATTTAATCAACAGTGGGGCAAAATGCTATGTTATGTACTTATATTTTTCCTTTCTGTGATGCAACTAATTATTATTGTCGTGGTGCTGGTGGTTATCTTTACAATATAATCCCTAGGTTACAGGATATAAAGTCAGAATTCAGACGAAACTAGAGGAAGAATGTATGTCACCCAGAAATCCGGGACTTGAAGCTGGACAATGTTGGGTTGCCTCCTTTTTGGACAGAGGATAAGTCTTTTAATTTGGTGGATAGTTGCATTGTCTCAAGGCAGAAGACTGATCATTGGTGAACGTAAGTAAGCAAGAAGGGTATAGGTTCATGGTGAGTAAACAGAGCTGAATATAGCGTAAATATTTATCCCATTTTTTGGCTACCCAGTAATTTTTGAGCACCCTTGTTATGTTTTAGGAATTGGCCGCCTTATAAATAGCAGCCCACTTCACCCCAAGGTAAAAACCAAACTCTCCTAGCGTTCCTGTCAACTGTACCATAAACATGTGATCCAGACCCCATCGATAAGGCTCATTCACAGTGACAGTGATTTTGAAGTAAGCAATATAAGGAAACAGTAATGCATATATATATATTTTTTCTGTCCATAGGGTAGCAGAACTCTGGCTTCTAGAGCCCTACAGACTGAGTTCTTACTGAAGAGATGTCACAGATGTTGGCAGAAATAGCAGTTGCAATAAAACCGAATTTCCCACCTAGAGATGGCAGCAGGGAAAACCACAGATTTGGTTAGTGCTCAGGGAGACTCATAAAGGTGTTCTCCTCATAAAGCCAGTTCTGTGGTTTGGCTGCTTGGGCTCTAGAAATACAGGGCTGTGGCTGACTCTCTGGTCCTGTTGATCAGTCTACAAACTACCGAATCTCCAGAGACTGTTTCTGTCGCTTGGACCTGGTGACTGACTGAGCCATACAGGTGCTAGTTCCACTTGAAAGGGTTGAAGCATACATAAAAAGAAGGAATGGGAGGCAAGTTTAAAAACTGTGATAGTGGAACCAGCGCAGGTCTCTGAGCAGGGAACTGGTCACCAGAGTTGTACGTTGGAAGAAATTTAACCATCAACAGTAGGGAAGCTTTATTGAAGAGGAAATTCAGACAAGTTCCAATTAAGGCCAAGAATAGGCCCATGAAGGGACCATTGCACTAGTCTAGGTGGCACACCAAGGCTTGGACCAGATGGGGTCTAGGTCAGGAATACAGAATTGGAGAAGTCTCATTCTGGTTTGACTGTTGGCAAAGAACTCACATAGCTTTCTAATCATGACCTTTAATATATTAAAAGTCACTTCTGGGGCACATGGGTGGCTCAGTGGGTTAAATATCTGCCTTTGGTTCAGGTCATGATCTCAGGGTTCTGGGATCAGGCTCCCTGCTCAGCAGGGAGTCTGCTTCTCCCTCTGCTCCTCCCCGACTCATGCTTTCTCTCTCTTGCTCTATTTCTCAAATAAATAAAATCTTTAAAAAAAAAAGGTCACTACTAGTATTTTTTTCTGTTTTTGTTTTGTTTTAAATTTGACAGACAGAGATCACAAGTAGGCAGAGAAGCAGGCAGAGAGAGAGGAAGGGAAGCAGGCTCCCTGCTGAGCAGAGAGCCCAATGAGGGGCTCCATCCCAGGACGCTGGAATCATGACCTGAGCCGAAGGCAGAAGCTTATCCCACTGAACCACCCAGGCACCCCTTTTTTCTGGTTTTTGACTGAAAAAGTTACCAAACTCCAATCTGTCCAGATGTCACATGACAGTTCTCTGTGTGGATTCAAGTTTGAGCTTGACATTCTGTGAGCTTTCTTTGCCCTGTGGTCCTCAAAAAATGCATTTCTGCCAAGCAAGTTCCTTCTTCTTTTTTTTTTTTTTTAAGATTTTATTTCTTTATTTGACAGACAGAGATCACAAGCAGGCAGAGAGGCAGGCAGAGAGAGAGGAGGAAGCAGGCTCCCTGCTGAGCAGAGAGCCCGGCGTGGGGCTCGATTCCAGGACCCTGAGATCATGACCTGAGCCGAAGGCAGAGGCTTAACCCACTGAGCCACCCAGGCACCCCCAAGCAAGTTACTTATATAAGAAACTTTTCTGAGGAGTAGCATCTTATGCAGCATTTAATGGAAAGAAGAGAAGTAACATTTAGCTTTCTAATCATGTGCCAGATCTCTGAGCCTATTTACTCCCCCTTAGAACGTTATGAGATTGGAATGATTATATTCATATTATAGATGATAAGAGTAACCAGGGATTCCAACTAGTGAATTCCCCCACAGTTTTCAGAATTCCCACCCGCCAGGCTGATTCAGGCCCAGTTAGCCTGGCTAAGCCCAACTTCTTCTTTTGCTCCGGATGACGGGGCTCACGGAAAACTTAGCAATGCTATAATCACCAGAAAACTACTGCATCTTTTTCATCTCCAGCTTGGGACCACCAGAACTCAAGAGGAAAAGCAGAGGGAGATGGGTAGGTGAGAAGAGCACAATGCCTCATTCCCCACGGGGTTGCAGGCAACCACTCCCATCTGCAGAGTCAATCAAAGTGTTCCTACCTCTTTCCTTATTGAATGAGATCTTCACAAGGACTGGGTAGGTATCAGGAGGTCCATCTTAAAGACGGAGAAACTGAGACCCAGTAGACTTACATATATGTACAATTATGCAACTAGTAACCAGCAAAGCCAAGGTTTGAATTCAAATCCTCTGACTCCAAACCCAGAATGTTTTCCACTGGACTGAGCCAGAGGAGAAAATGAAAGATGGAATATTTTTCTGGATAGAGTCTGGGGCCTGGGGTTCCCTGATAGGAGGCCAATACCACTTCTTTCCTCAGGTTGCTCTGGGACCCTTGAAGCAAATCACTCTGTGCTATATCAAAGCTGGCGTGGCAGGCTTTTTCAAGCACCCAGGCCCAAGGATGGCCACATACTGGGGAACAAGATGGTACTCCTTGACCAGAGTCCTCCCTCCTAAGCCACTTTCCAAAGTGACTGAGACATAATTTTAAGTTTTTACAAAGACAAAAATCAAAACACTAGCTTTATGGCTATAAAAGAGACCATAGCTTCACCTCCCCAGACTTCCTACTGAGGGGCAGAATATGTTCTGGTAAGTTCACTGCATGGAGAAGCAGAGACTCTGTGTTTTCAGAGAGTAAGCTGCTCCAAAAGACAATTTTCCTCCTCCCTTGGGGAGCACTATGTGGAGAGTCAGGCTGAACATGACTGTCGTGCTCTCTCCGTGGCAGCGTCAGGAATGGGGAACAAGTATTCCTTCCTCTCAACACTGTGCTTCCCACACTGCGGCATCTTGAATCTATCAGGGACCATCAACAGATGCAATATGTAATCCATTGTGATGAGGAAAGAAAGAACAATGGTCTTTGATGTCTTATCTCAAATGGTAGGTAAATGAGACAATCGTATAAGAGGAAGGACTGGTGACCAGGAAGAGTGGATGTATTATTTGTGGACCAGTATAACCGCCAAATTAGATTGTCAGGGCTGTAAAGAACCTTGAAGATCATGTACAACAAATTCCTGCTCACTTGACAGGTTTGTTTGTCAAGGTCATATGGGAATTCGTGGAATTGGGATATGAGTCAGGTTGTTCTAAAGAAGTCTAATGACCTTAGTCCCATACCCATGACCCTCTTCTGAGGCTTCCTCACGTTTGATCCCATGCTACCCTTGTTGACTCCTCCAGCATGGCCATCTGATGGAACAGTAGCCAGCCTAGATGCCGGTCTATAAACTGAGCAGAAAGGATTCCAGTGACTAATTGAGCCCACCAGGTTCTGTCTTTTGAAGATATTTGAATTTGAGACATCGGGCACTGAGTAATCGACAGGAAGAGCAAAGACACAGAGAACATGCAGTTAGAAGACATGAGTTGAAGCTATGAGTGGAGTGTGAGGTCAGGTGGCGTGAAGAGCATTTCATTGGCAGAGATGTGGACGCAGAAGAAAGGATGGAGAAGCTGGGTCCAACTGTTGGAGAAGCTCTAGAGTAACAATTAGCTCCTCCTGCTGCTGAGGGAGGGTGGACATCACCCAGTTGCCAGAACCATGTTGGAACATAGTTATCAAACTGTGTTCTAGGCCCTGGTTAGCTCTCAGGAGGTTAGGTCCTGAGCTATTTATAGGTTCACCAGAGACCTGGTTATATGGCCAAGATGTCACTCTTTCTTAAAACATGTAGCTTCAGAAACCACCAACACTCAGGGTAATCTGGATAAACCTCTATGTTCATTACAACCCAGAGGCTAACACATTAGCTTTTCCAGTGGCAACTGTCCCTGTACAAACCATCGCCATTAGTATTAAAATTTTTGATCCAATAATTTTACCCCGCCTTGGCAGTAAGACCTCAGGTCTTTTGAACAGACCAGAATCTCACTTATGATCCTGTTCTCTATTCCAAACAATCACTAATGCAGCCTTAGAAACCAACCTAAACAACTCCCTTTTTCCTGGCACACTTGGCAGGGACTCCTTGGGCAGCAGGTGCCTCCATATCTAGTATCCGTCTTGAGGTCCAAGAATGGCGTCAGGATGATTAAGTGCCCAGGGCATGACTAACCTATTTACAGACGTGGAGCAACTGGGTGGAATGTATGCGCTGGGTGGAGGGAGGCAAGTCAGGTGGGGAGAGAAGAGGAATGCACCTGATACCTAGAAACTGTCATCTCTAGCTTTTCTGGCTGTGCCCCCAACCTACTACTGCTAGACTTCTTCACCCTCTTCACCATATTTTTTCTCAGTTCCCCTCTTCTCTCCTCGCCACCCCCACCCTCCCCAGTGTCTCTATAGGACCCTGGGGGGATATAAGTAAACAACAAAGCTTCTGCAGAATCCAGATCTCCTTCTGCCAGAGTTTCCACTGATAAAAGCATGAGTTTTTCACAGTTGAATGCAAACTTTATTTTCTCATCTGTAAAATTGGCAGAGTTTATAAGACCATTTTATTTACAAGGGTACAGGACAAGAAGCACTCTTTCTCATACGTTGTTGGTGGAGGTATAAATTGGTGCAATTTTCAGCATGAAAACTACAAATCACATGCCTTTGATCTAATAGTTCTAAGGAGTTTATCCTAAAGATATACACATAGCAAACTTTATTTTCATTCTTTTTCTTTCAGGAGGTATCCATTATGGATGGCTCCAATGAGGAAGAAGCAATTTTTGGAAGTCTGTGCAGCCCATGATATGGGGGAAGCAGTGTCATAGCTAACAGTCTGTCTGGATCAAGAATGGACAGAGGTAGAGGGCATCTCCCTCCATCAAGCTTTCCTCGATTTTCCCCATAAACGACACAGATAGCACTTTGATGTATCTCTTAGAGATTGTACCAGAAGAACTCAAACTATTGCCCAACTATTCTGACTTTCTGATGAATGAAAGAGTGCAAGAGGACTGTGACCACATAATGGGGGATACTGGGCAAAAAGTGACAGTACAATTGCATAGAAAATGCCAGAATGTTGTGTAAATGAGGAGGTCATTTTCAGTTCTGACCTCAAGGAAGAAGGGACTCCTCTGGCCAGAGAGCCTTTTAAAACCCCCTTTTTGACACCACAATTTATAATGAATACAGTTGGTAGAAAAGAGGAGTCCCAGCAGAGTGTACACTCAGAGTCCTTGGGTAAGAGATTCAGGGCACCAGCCTCACTCGGCTATTCCCAGACTCAGCATCCAAACATTGTACCTTCAAGTGTGTGCATAAAAATGACATGTAGCAGTTGGATCCTCCAGAAAGAGGCAGACCTTGGGGCACCTGGGTGGATCCGTGGGTTGAGTGTCTGACTTTTGGTTTTGGCTCACGCCATGATCTCAGGGTTGTGAGATCAAGCCCCACATCAGGCTCCACACTCAGCACCAGAGTCTGCTTGAGATTCTCTCCCCCTACCTCTGCCCTTTCTCCGGCTCAGGTGCACATGTGCTCTCTCTCTTTCTCTCTTAAATAAATAAATAAAATCGAAAGAAAGAAAGAGAGAGAGAGAGAGAGAGAGAGAGAGAGAGAGAAAGGAAGGAGGAAGGAAGGAAGAAAGGGAGAGAGAAAGAGCCAGACTTCCCAGTGCAGGGCATACTGTGTGCGATGGGGAGACATGGGCTGCCTACAGAGAATTAGAACCCCTCTGCCCCTCTGCTTTAGGGTCATTGCCAGAATCATCTAAAGAGGAGCCAGAGCTGGGCTTCAGAACTCACCATGGGCTGTTACCCAGTGTGTACCAGAGCCTTGCCTCATCATTCTCAAAGTTTCACTTGGCCATTTCCATAAAATTCTGAGCATGGTGAATTCCAATGCAATATCATAGTCCTCTAGAAATATGTACCACCTTTCCTATCATTCCTGCCACATATTATAATAGTTCTTCATTTGAGGAGGCATGATAATTGGATGAAAAGATCATTTCACTTGCTATTTGATGTAGAATGAGCCTTCCTGTGCTTTGTTTCCTTATCTGTAATATTAACTTTTGGTGATTCTGAGGTAAGTTCTCTGACATGGAAAGAATGGGGGAGTAAGGGAGGGAACAGAATAATGGTGGGGCCTAGAGTTCTGGATGGCAGGGAGATACTTCAGACAGAAAAATGGCAGGGCCCCAAATAAGTTGTGTCCCAACTATGATGTTGGCCATGTTGTGAGGACAGGTGTTTGCCCTCTGATAATGAGTAGACTTTAATCCTAGGCATGAGCACAAGTCATGTCAACAGGGGTGGTTCCAGAGAAATCTACAGTAATTGCCCAAGACACAACATGAGCCCACAACCAAATTCTCACCCTGAAAAATGACTGGCAAGTAGCAGTGTCAGTCTTGATGCAGCTCATTAGGTAATTGATTGTTCCAAGTCAACAAACATCTTCTAAGGTTTCAAAGGCTGACCAGGCAAGCTATACCAGCAATGGAGGTGTGGCTCCGGCATGTGGTGACACATAGTGAACACCCAAGCTCCACAGTGCTGATTAGTTGTGTAATGGGCGGATGAGTCAAAGATCATGCTTCCTAGTTTGTTGGCTATGTGGTAGCTCCCAGGAACTGGCTCCAGACTTCGGTGGCTCCATGAAAGCCATCCTGGGACTGGTGATGAGCCCACAGAGTCATCATCAAGACTCAAATTTCAGTGTCTTCAGCACTGAAGCGAAATACTCCTGACTCACATCCTTGAATCCATGAGGGAGCTTTTGGTCAGATATTGTGTTTCTGTGAGCTTCTTCATTTTCATCAAGGCCTTGTGAATTTATGCTGACAGTGCAAGAGACGGAGCAAAGTGAGAGTCTGGTCCAGCAGAGTCTGCTCTTGCAAGGTATGAAATCTCACTGACAAGACACAACCCCGCTAACCAGTCAACAGCACCCACAGTTGTGGTTCCATGTTTCCTCCAGTGAGCTTCCTCTCACAAGTTCCCTGACTGCAATATTGCTATCAACCTGGATCACCCTGCTTCCCAGTAGCCACGGAGTGGGCGGAATGGTGAGCTTTCATTCCAGTCCTCAGGGCTCCAGGAAGAATCCAGGAGTCATATACTCCCAGGGATAATCCCTGTCTAAGATACTTAATAATTAGATGACTATGATCAAATAATCTGAATCTCAATTTCTTCATCTGTATATTAAAAATAATAACATCCATTCCATTTCGTTGGGTGGTTATGAAGATTAAATTAAATCAGGTATATAAAGTACTTAACACAACACCTAGCACAAGTAAAAACTCCATAAATGGTAGTTTTCTTATTTATTTATTTATTTTTATTTTAAGATTTAAAAAAAGATTTTATTTATTTGAGAGAGAGAGAGAGATTGACAGAATGAGTAAAAGCAGGAACAGAGGGGAGAAGCAGACTCCTTGCAGAGCAGGGAGCCCAGTGTGGGGCTCAATCCCACATGATCTTTGCTGAAGGCAGACACTTAACCTATAGAGCCACCCTAGTGCCCCAGGTACCCTTATTTTTAAGATTTTATTTATTTATTTGCAAGAGAGACAGAGAGCACCAACAAGGAAGGGGACACAGGAGAGGGAGAAGGAGACTCCCCACTGAGCAAGAAGCCTGCTATGGGGCTTGATCCCAGGAGCCTGGGATCATGACCTGAGCCAAAGACAAATGCTTAACTGACTGAGCCACCCAGCTGTCCCAATTTTTATTTTTTAAACAATTTTATTCATTGATTCATTCTTCATTCATTCATTCAGTTATTTTAGAGAGCAAGCACAGGAGCAGTAGGGACAGATGGAGAGGCAGAGAATACCAAGCAGACTCTGAGCTCACTGCAGAGCCCAACACAGTGCTTGATCTCACAACCCCGATATCACAACCTAAGTCAGGCACTCAATCCACTGAGCCACCTAGACTCCATGATAAATGATAATTTTCATCTCTGGGATTAGTGAGTCTCAGAATTGGAAAACATGTGAAAGTCATCCAATAAAACTCTCCTGCTAGCTGTTGACAGAACCCCCTACTGCACACATGGTCATCCAACCTCTGCTTTGAGTCTTTCCAAGGCAAGAAAAAATATTCTTTAGGGGTTGTGAGGTTCTTGCTGAAATTGAGCTGAAATACAACTCTTGGGGGCATCTACTCTTTGGGATAGTAAGCCCTTGCCCATATGCAAAAGAGCACTTCTGGCTGTGTGGACTGCTGTTCACGTAGACTACACGGTAAGGAACTGGGCAGTGTGATGGCCCTGCCATGTAACAGTCATCCAAATATTTGGTGTCAACCTCATATTCTTTTAAGTCTTTTCTTCTTCAGTGAAAACCTCCAAATTCCTTCTGTCCTGTCTCACACGATAAGTTTTGGATTTCCCATCACTCAAGTCATTTTTCTCCCAATGCTCAACTAAGTACTCTTCGATCTGGGCACAATGCTCTGACCAATTTGGAGAAATGAGATTTCACATTTCACACTACTAAGCTATGTTCTCCCACTACTCCATCCTAATTTGCATGATGTGTTTTATTATTTTAGTTCTGACTAATCCTTACACTTGCCCTATGAAATTTCATCCTGCTAGGTGCAATTCATCATTCCAGATGATGAAGACATCTTTGTATCATGCAACATACTCATTCTCTCATGTTGTTACAAAGATTGCCCAAGACTCATAGGACAATGGGCAGAGCTCTTTATTCCACTCTTAGAAAATTCCCTCTAATGTGACATATATTCATTCATTCTCTCTCTCTCTCTCTCTTTCTCCTTCTCTCTTCCTTCCTTCATTCTCTTTCTTTTTCCCTTTTGATATTTGTTGAACTAGCATACAGTTAAGGTGTCCCTTTATTGGCCACAGACTTACTATGGGAGACTTTGTTGAGTTTCTTGTCCAAGTTATTTATTCCTTCTGACAACTGTCTTGGCAGTAGTAAACACCTAGAGTTCAGGTAGTATTGTGCTGGAATATGTAACATTTGCTGATTTCCATGACATAAGTTACTTCCCAAATGGCAGATTCCAAACTATTAATGTGATGTCACTGAACATGGAATTGGAGGACATGTGTATGATCAGCTCTTGTGAGCCCACATGAGCCAACTCCAGCACACCACTGATGAGGTACGTATGAACGATAGGTGCTTTCTTTTTCTTTTTCTTTTTTAAGACTTTTTTTATTTTGAGAGAGAGAGAGAGAGCTGTGGGAGGAGCACAGAGAGAGGGAGAATTCTAAGCAGACTCAGTGCTGAGTGAAGAGCTCATTGTGGAGCTCTATCTCATGATGGTGAGATCATGACCTGTGCCGAAATCGGGAGTTGGATGCTTAACTGATCGAGCCACCCAAGTTCCCCAAACCAGAGATCTCATTTCTGTTGTAGAAAAGTTCCAAGAAGTTCTTACAGTCTGGTGATGCGCAGTGCCTATCTTCCCTCTAGACCTACTCTGGATAAACATTATCAGTGGAGAAAATAAGGTCTGTCTAATGTGAACCCATGTTATTTCATAATTGCAACAGACCCTTTTAAGTGCTTGTGAACCTAAATGTTTAATCCAGAGTTACTTCCAGAAGCAATGTTGAACTCATTCACTTATAGGTTAAGAAATCTATATTCTCCCTTTTAAAAGTCAGTACATTTCTAATCTTTTAACATGTTCACTATTCTCTGTAAGTCCTTCAAACTCGTCATGAGCAATCTGGACATCTCATTCCTAAATGCTCAGTATCTTGGAGTGAATTCCATTCCAGTCTGAGAGCCCAGAGCACATTCTGCCCCTTCACCCACCCTGAGCTATTTATTCTTCTCTATCGGATCCAAAGAACTTTGTACTTGATAAGAATGATCAAAGGAAAATAAGGATAAGGATCCTTTCTCCATGTTTTCAGGACAGATAATCTTGGCTAACTGATAGGCAGCATAAGCTCCTCCTCCCCAAGACATCCACATCCTCATCCCTGGATTAGGAGGGATATATGTTCTTACATGTAAATAAGTTGTAATTTTTGGCAAAGAGGAATTAAGGTTGGACATGGAATGAGGCTTGCTAAACAGAAGATCTTAAAATGAGAAGATTATTCTAGATTACCCAGATGATCCCAGTGTGATTACAAAGGTTTTTTACATGTGGAAGAGAGAGCCAGAAAAGATTACTACATTGCTGACTTTAAAGATGGAGGAAGGGACCATGAGCCAGAGAATGCAGATGCCTTAGAACTGGAAAAGGAAAAGAAATGGATTCTCCTTTAGAGCCTCCAGAAGGGAGATGGTTCTGCTTGCTCTTTGATTTTAGCTCCATGAGACCCACTTTGGAGTCTGACCTCCAGAACTGTAAGAGAATAACTTGGGGTTTTTAAAACTACCGGCTTTGCAGTAGATTTGCTGCAGTAGCCACAGAAAAGTCATACATGAAGAATGCCTGTGTGGCTCAGTCCATGAAGCATCTGAATCTAGATTTCAGCTCAGGTATGATCTCAGGGTTGTGGGATCGAGTCCTGTGTCGGGCTGTGCCCTTAGAGAGGAGTCTTCTTGAGGTTTCTCTCTCTCCCTCTGTCCCCACCCCCAGCCCTGCTCATGCATGCTCTCTCTCTAAAACAAACAGAGGGGTCTTTAAAAAAAAAAAAAAGAAAAGAAAAGAAAGAAAGAAAAAGAAGAAGAAAGAAAGAGAGAGAAAACTCATACATCAACCCATTCCCGGGCCTTCTTCCTTGCATTTTTCCACTATCAAGGCTGGAGGGTCCAGTACAGACAACCCTCAATTTACAATGTTTTGCCTCACAATCTTTCGAAATTAGGATGGTGTGAAAGCAATACATGTTCAGAAGAAACCATACTTCAAATTTTGAATTTTGATCTTTTTCCAGGCTAGTGATATTAGGATTGTCTCTCATGATGCTGGGTAGTGGCAGCCACAGCTCCCTGTCAGCCATGATCACAGGAGCAAACAACAGACACACTTACCACTGTTCTGTACCCACACAATCACTCTGCTTCTCTACCCTTGCTTTTTTAACAGATTTGTCCCCCAACCCCCACCCCAACTTCTCTCCACCATGAAACCATCAGGAAGGCAAAGCAAGAACTTTGCCACATATTTGGGAGAGGCCACTTTTAGGCAGCAGGCTTGAGGAGTAGAAACTTGAGCAAGGCAAGAGGGCCCACAGCGACCACCAGGATGAATGCAAACAGGCTCCTTAAACGACCCACTTCAAGATAGCCACAGACCCTAACTGACCAATGACAACCAAGCACAGTTCCTAAGATCACCAAAAAAGAGAAAATTCCACACCTTCCCATACTCCCTCTCTCTATCCTACAGCTGTGGCCCCTTCCCACCACCTCACGGCGGTCTCTCCTTTGCTGTCCTGCCCATCTCTCCTTAGTGACATAGTCAATAAACTTCTCTCTCTTTTGTTCTGCCCTGGGTGAATTCCTTCACTGTCTGAACCACTGGGCCCCACTCAATTGGGACACCCCACATTCAGTGCCCACCATCTAATTGGATGCCCCCACATTTGGGTCTTCCATGAGTGAGATTTTCAGGGGAGTGTGGAGAGCTCATGTACTGCCGTTATCTTGCCCTTTATTTCCCCTCAGCTGGGTGGGTCGGATGCAATTCTTTACCACAACCAAAGTTCTTATATGTTCTCCCTCCTTATCCTTTCCTACCTATGTGCCCTCCACTGAGTCTCTAGCCTAAAGTAACTGATTCCACAGCACCGTAAATGTCCCCTTGAGTAACTCTGTTCTCTTTTATTTCTGTGTTCCAGCCTTACACTTCATGCTCCAGAGTCTCTGGAATGGTGTTCAATGAGTTTATTACTCCTGCTCTGTACTCAAGTACCCCGAGTTCCATCAATCATTAATATGTCCTAGGTGCTGTGCAACACAAAAGATGCTCAATGTGACTCGATTTCTGCTTTTGAGTTGGGACATTATCAGATAACTACACTGTGAGGTAGGGACTGGTATGTGCTTTAACAAAAGAATTGATAAGGTCCAATGGGAGCTCTGAAGTGGGCAATAAGTCACTTCCAATCTGAAGACAGGCTTCAAGGAGGAAGGACTTTCTAGCTGCGCCTGGAAGAGTATGAACAATTGAGAGATGTGAAGAAGAGGGCTAGCCTGTGAGCAAAAAGCTCAGAGTTGGGATAAGTCTGGATGTATCCAGGGAGAAGAATGGAGGTCAGCTTGGACAAGCATAGCTTGGTGGGTGAAGAGTGTGAGATAAGACTAGAAATGTGGGTGGGGCCAGATCCTGGAGGGTTGTCAAGTCAGCACACAGGATTTGGCCTTTTGGCCGTCCTCAGTGGGTGTCTTTGAAGTTTGGTAAGCAAAGAGTAAAGTCACATGCTTTTCCAAAGGTATAATAACCACTCATTAAAAAGAAAATTGGTATTCAGTAATTTAACTAGCTTGCATGGGTTGTCACCTAAGCACCGATAGCTCTCAAAAAAGTTTTTTCTTTAACAAAAGCTCTGAATGCAAAGGAGAGAGTGAAGGAAGTATAAATCGGGTCCTAAAAGGCCCTGCCTGTGTGTACTCCAGATGTTGAGGCTGGAAACAAAACCATCTCCATATTCACCAGGCAGAGGCCTTTCCTAAGCCATGCAGTTGGATACAGAGGAAGAAGAGGCAGCTTCCAAATGCTGCTGTGCTGCGGTGGAAATGACCTTGTAATGACATTCAGGAACCTAGCTTTGTCACTGATTCACAGGTCCCTTCCCTTCTCTGGGCCTGTTTCCCATCTGGACACCAAGGGAGTCCATCACAGTGACCTCTGGGACCTCTGTCCTGATAGCTTCTACAATCTCTCACTCCCTATTTCTGCCCCTGAAAGGACCCAAACTGAATACACTTCATCCAGGCTTCTGGCCTTATCTCTGGGACGTCTCTTGTTCTAAATGCTCACACAGAACTCTAGATTCAGAGAATGTCAACTCTAGGCCCCCTAATTCCATTACCTTCCCAGGTAGGTTTGGGCCTGCACTGGAGAGAAGTTTCAGGTGGGAGTGATGCTGGGGTGAGGAAACTTTGAAGAAACCAGTAACAACCCTTCCTCCAGGAAAGGCCTGCCCTACAGGACTGTGAGAAAGAGGTTTTTAGAAAAACCTTGGTTCAAGAAAATTAATGAGGTCATGGAAAGTTGTGAAGTGTCAGGTGGGGTGGGGATGACAGTCAGGTCTTGGATGGGAAGTAGCACTGGAAAATGGCCCATTAATAGGGGTTCTACTCTTTACAGATTCCCTGGACCCAATACCCAGAGTTGCAGGTTGGCTTGGGAAGACGTATCTGATTGGTTCGTAACTGTCCATATTTCAGGATCTGTTGTCTCCATTGAGGGGCAGGCCAGTGCTAGGAAGATGGGCACAGAAAGAGAGTGAAGGCAGAAGTAAGGTTAGGGAAGGAGGAGGAGGCATGCAGGGTTCTAAAAGCCACCCAGGATCTTACAGCCTACCCTGGTTCTGAGTGAGTCATACCCCAGGGTAGACCTTGCAGAGAAGATACCACATTTCCCCTGGCAACAACTTCTGTCCTCTGGAGATAGGTGTCTTCTCAAAGCTAAGCTAAGGTCCCATCTGTTGTTGAAGTCTTCCAACCAGACCTTTTACCATAACGTTAGTATGAAGCCATGTGTGGCAGAGCTAAGCTCAAAGGCTCCTGGAGGGTACCTAAGTGAAGACCTCTCTCTACCAAGGAGGAAAATAAGGCTCAGAGACAGGAAAAGATTGGTCAGAGTCATGCATCTAGCAATTAGCTGCATTTGAACTTGGCCTCAAGTCTTCTTATACAAGGTGTAGCGGTTAAGAGAACATCAGCCTCAGAGCCACACAACACACCCTCAAAATCTGGCCTCCTCCACTCCTAGCTGAGCGATTTGACCAACGTTACCCTCTTTCAGGTTCAGCTGCCCCACGAATCAAAATAGAGATGGTAACAGAATCTACCTCAGAGGGTTGTTGTCAGGCTTAAATAATAAACAAACAAACAAACAAACAAATAAATAAATAAATGAGATAATAAATAAAAAATAATAAAAATAAATGACTTGACATAACTGACTTACACAAAGCAAGTGTTTGGGACATGTTTGAGGAACAAAGTACAGTCTTTTTTCCCCCTAAATCCTGGGATAAACACCTCCTACCTCTAATTCTTGTGCCCAGACCAAGCTACTAGGTAGCTGATACTGTGGTTTCCACAGCTGATCACAGGGATCACTCCTTTGGTTTTGCTCAAAGCACAGGTCAGGGAAGGGAGGAAGATGAGGGCCTAATTCCACAAGTCCCAGCTCTCTCCCGGCTCTCTCTGTTTACACTGGGGTTGCAATGGTAAACATCCACAGAGAACAGACAGGTATATAAACCTGTGAAGCAGGCCAGGTGACCTGGGTGACAAACTGGAGAGTACAGTTTGATCCTGGCCCCATAAAATCACCTTTGCTTACACTTCCTGGGGTGCTGAGGGCTGGTAGAGAGACAGCAGCCATTATGGACCCAGCCAGGGTTTGAACCCTATGCATGCTTACAATGTCTCCTTATAAGGAGCTGACTCATGTGTCAACTCTCGGACTGATAATGCTATCAACACGGGGTGGGTATCTGTAACCCCCAGCCTGAGCTTTTACCTCATGGACGTGGTGAACTGTACCGAACAATCCGTACGTGAGGGAACTGAAGTATTGATTGCTGGGAGGAGACTTCGCTGCCTCACAAGGAGACACGTCAGTTACTCTGCATTTTAGGGTATTTTTGTTCCTTCTTATCTAATTTTTTACAGTTCCCTATATCCATTAAGAAAGAAATTGTGCTTTGTGTAACATGTTCAAGGAAAAGTGTATAAAGTCACGTGCATAACTAAGGTCCGTTCTAGAACCACCCCTTCGGAAATGACCTCAGCAAGAGTTTGATGGATTTTTTTCCGGTGCTATTTCATACACACGCTGTACTCGTTTGCTGGGGCTGCCATATCCAAGTACCAAGGACTGGGTGACTTAAATAACAGAAGTGAATTTTCGGGGCACCTGGGTGGCTCAGTGGGTTAAAGCCTCTGCCTTCGGCTCAGGTCATGATCCCAGGGTCCTGGGATGAAGCGCCGCATCGGGCTCTCTGCTCAGTGGGAAGCCTGCTTCCTCCTCTCTCTCTGCCTGCTGCTCTGCCGACTTGTGATCTCTGTCTGTCAAATAAATACATAAAATCTTTAAAAAAAAATGTGAATTTTCTCATAGTTCTGGAAGGTAGAAGTCTGAGTTCAAGGTGACAGAGTGAGGCCTCTCTCCTTGGCTTGCAAATGGTTGTCTTCTATGTCTACCTTCACATGGTCTTCACTTGTGTGTGTCTATGTTCTCACTTCCCTTTTTAGTCATATTGGACTAGAGTCTGCCCTCAAGACCTCATTTAACTTTAATTACTTCTTTAAAGATCTTTCCTCCAAATACAGTCACATCCTGAAATTGTGGGGATTAGGGCTTTGGCATAGGAATTGGAGGGTCGTGTACAAATTCCACCCACAACACACACATATAATAACTCCTTTTCAGCACAGTTTTGCAACTTGTTTTTTGTTTTTGTTTGTTTGTTTGTTTTGCTTACTGTAGTTTCAACACGTTTTCAAGTCTGAAGACTATGTCTTCCTGAAGAGGTTGAGCTACTGAGAATTTAGCTTTCTCAGAGAAGAGGCTGGGAATGACCATTTGGGTCAACTCCCGATAGCGTCCGTCCAAAAGCTCTGCCGGCCCTTCACTGCCTCTCTTCCTTCTTCTTCAAATTGTTTTTATTACTTTGTGTTTTCATCGAAAGTCCATGTGACTTTCTTATGCTTTTTCTTCAGATCCCACATTAAGTTGGCTATTGCATAAATTATGCCCTGTGTGCTCCTTCTATGATGTGTACTCATTGGAAAATGCTATTATGTCCTTGCTTTCTTTTCTTAGCCCTTCTGGCTTCCTTGTTTTATCTCAATCCATTGATTTATGATTGTATCTTTTATCTCTTTATTTTTTCCATAAAGGTCACATGCTCTATCCTCCTCTGTGGGAAGTGCAACAAGGCACAGGCTATCTGAAAGCGCCTGCTGCTCCCTGGGTTGTGTTCTCCAAGTCTCCGGTTTAACTCTCAGTAGCGTGAGTGGCTTCTCCTTTACTCGCCTCCTTGTGTCTTTGGCTTCCCTGTATGTTCTTCCCCCGGTACTTAACAAATGCACACTGATGGCCTATCGTTTGCCTTCAGAAGTCTGTGTGTGCACGCATGCGTTTGAGTTTGTCTCCACTCTCTTCCTTGACCTTGTCAGGGCCTGTCCTGGGGGCATGCTTTCTAGTCTTTAGAATGTTCCCAGCCTGAGGTGAAGCTCATTCCCTTTGCAGGCTCCTTGGGGCTCCTTGACCATTGCTTTGATGTGTCAGTCACATGTATTTTAGTGTCTTTAATGTCATCATTAGGAAAGATTTTCTTACTTTGAGATTATGTAAATGTTCATCCATATATGGAAGTATACTTTTTTCCAAATGGCTAGCCAACTTTTCCAATATCATTTAAAAAATTATCCAAATCTTTCCTACCTACATAATTTGCTGGACAGTGTTTATACACATAGTGTATATAGCATACCAAATAATGTATAAACATAGAACTTTTCCAGCCTTTTCCTTCAGCCCCACTAAAATAGCTTTTCAGGTTATATCTATTTCAGAACGCTAAAGTATATTCACAGATTATATTGTATTATATTATATTATTATACATAATATACATAAAATTTTAGCTTTATAATATGGGAAATTAAAAGTTGTACAAATTAAGTAAAAGTTCCCACCACTCTCACCTCCCACTTAGATCCCACGGACAAGGTCCAGTCATAATGCTAACCTGATTAGAGCACCACAGATATGGCCTCAACAAGAAAACTTAGGCACAGCTTCTATGGCCTGTGGGTGAGGCTGCTAGAGCAGGGCACAGGGACCCATGCTGTGACTCAAGAGTGAGAAATTTGTCTCAAGTTATCAAATCTTTATTTTCATTAAACAGACAGGGGCAAGTCTTATAGAGATCATTCTTCAAATGATCAAAACAAATGGCTTAAGGATTTATCTTAGGGAGGGAGCATTCAGTTTAAAAAACATTTCATAGTCCACTTAAATAAAGTTGGTTCTCATGTCACAAAGCCTAGTCATGAGGTGCAAAAAGGGAGTTCAGCTGCTTTATGAGAACAAAAGGAATTATAGAGTCCCATGAGAAGAAGACAGAAACAAGGAAGGAAGACAGAAAAAGCAGAACAAGTGATACGTAAAATCCCCAGGGCTGGGAGAGCTAAATGGACTTTGAAGATACCCAATATTCAAAGTTGAGTTGTTAATATTCTATTTTTTAAAGAAGATTTTATTTATTTATTTATTTGGAAGAGAGAGAGAGAGAGTGTACCAGTAGGGATGGGGGAGCGGCAGGGGCCGAAGGAGAAGCAGGCTCCCTGCTGAGCAGGGAACCCCTATGGGGCTCATTCCCAGAACCCTGAGATCATGACCTGAGCCAAAGGCTGTTGCTTAACCCACTGAGCCACCCAAGCACCCCTGTTAGCATTGTTTTGACATAAACTCCCCCATTTCTTTAAGTTCTCAGTATCCTTTGCTCCTCAAATGAAAATCCTGTGTGTAGTGGGGGTGGAGAGGGGGTGGAGAGGACAGTGGTTGTGCTCATATCTAGGTCTATGTGATGTCACGGATGATCTACTATCTCAACTTATTCAGCAGAAACATGAACCAGAACAGAGGTAGCCATGAGCAGGTAGGTTCCTCAAACTATTGCAAAAACTTGGGGAAGATTATTGGTTTCTACAAGTTATAAAATGGGGACTTTATTTATTTATTTATTTATTTAAGATTTTATTTATTTATTTGACAGACAGAGATCACAAGTAGGCAGAGAGGCAGACAGCGAGAGGAAGGGAAGCAGGCTCCCTGCGGAGCAGAGAGCCCGGCGTGGGGCTCGATCCCAGGTCCCTGGGATCATGACTGGATCCGAAGGCAGAGGCTTTAACCCACTGAGACCCCCAGGCGCCAAAATGGGGACTTTAAATCACACTAAATTTTGCAAGCAGAATGAACCCAACCGATATCCCCAAAACTTCACTGACTGTGCCTACATTGGCCCCTCATTACTCATGTCTTTGGCAAAATGCATTGCTGTACTCCTCAGTTTACCTCCTTCCCAGAAACAAGTGAGGAGAGACAGGAATAAAAAAAATTTTTAAACCTCTGCTAGATTTTCTGATGGTCCGTTTTTAAGCAGAGCACATTGGATATGATTACATTTTTTAATTTGTAAATTGTGGCTAATCATACTAATAGCTCCTTCACAGAACTGCAGTGAAGATGACATGATTAATGCTGTATGTACCACGCTTTAGAGGTGCCTGGCACACAGTAAATTCTGCAAATACACCTGTTGTTATCATGCCTGCTCAAATAAGGAGAATTGAGCTGGAGGGATTCTAGGAGAAAAGGAGCTGGAAACTTCAGAAGCAGGGAGTGGAGAACCTGCCCCCGTCTCCCTCTTCACCTCAAACCTTTGACAACTGGACCATATGCCTGTGGGATGTTTGGCGGGGGGGCAGTTGTGGGGCAAGAAATCACAGAAAAGGAGCCATGTTACAGAGTAGAGAAGAAAGAATAGCTTCAGAAGGTGGAATGTAAATTAAACCATCGGTGTGAGGCAGCTGGAGCTTGAACTCAAAATCAGAAGTCACTGGGGGTCAATAAACTCGCAGGGAATCTGCAAACATAATGGCAACCGACATTGAACTTCCCATTGAATTTGGGATTAAAGCAATCATTCCATTGGGGGAAAAAAAAGCCAAAACAACATGTGAGGGATGATCTGAGCTGACCTAACCTCACATTAAAAATAGGATGTACAAGAAAGTTAAGAAACAACTTGTTGAAAATATGTCAGATAAACATTTCTGGGAAACTGGTCATTTCAATGCAAATTTATAAGTTCCTTTCCAGCCTATACTCATTAAAATAAACAAAAATATCCCCAAATAGAGAAGGTCCCCATCTCATACATATTAGGAAAATTGGCTGGCTATGACTCAATTCATACCAAACTGAAAAGCAGTGCTGGGATTGAAAGCATTAACATTAGAGTTGGTGAGCATTGCTGGTACTGGTAGGGGACAAAATTCTGCGAGTCCCACCATTATAGCCAGCAGAGATTTGGGGTGGGTTGTGGGATAGTACATTCGGGAAACACTGTTCTGTAAGATCTTAATCAAGTTACAGAGAACACTGGGTAAGTAGATCCTCTTGTTGACTTGACACTGCTTCCATCCTGGACAGGTTAGGTCTTCAGGGAAGCTGCAGAACAGGAGTGAGTGGGGAGCAGCAGGGATACGCCAACCAACAAGACCAAACACTAGCATTTCCCTAGCCTCCTCCAAAATGGTTGCCTTTCCCCAAAGCTGGGATCAAACAGGAGTGTGGAGACTCACCCCACTGTTCCCCCACCAGAAAGACAAGATCCTAAGTCAGCGAAGTTGCTCACAGCTATGGGGTTTTTAACAACTCCTGAAAAGAAATGCTGCTTCCCAGAGATTATTTAAAAAAAAACCCAAACAATAAATAAACTAATGGAATACGAGAGAGTCCAGAAGTAGAACTTTACATATGTAGTCAATTCGGTTTTGATAAAGATGCCAAAATAAAGCAAATAAGGGAAGAACAGTCTTTTTCAATAAATTATGTTGTTGAAATTCCTTATCTCACACTATACATCAACATTTATGTCTTGCTGTACACAAAAACTAACACAAAATAGATCATAGACTTACATGTAAAAGCCAAAACTATAAATCTTCTGAAAGAAAATGTAGGAGAGAATTCTTGCAATCTTTGCCTAGACAAAATTTCTTTCTTTCTTTTTTTTTTTTCAAGATTTTATTTTTAAGTAATCTCTCTGCCCCATGTGGGGCTTGAACTCATGAGACCAAGGTCAAAAGTTGCATGTTCCACTGACAGAGTCAGCCAGGTATCCCCTAGACAAAGCTTTCTTAGATAAAACATGAAAACCATGAATCATTTTTTTAAAAAGCGGGGGGGAGGGAGGGAAGATAAATTGGACTTCAAAATTTAAAACTCTGTTCTTCCAAAAATGCTGTTAAGAAAGCAATGGATTGGGAGAAAATATTATACAGTGTGTCTATTTCCCAAAGCATGCATACCCAGACTATATAAAGAACTCAAGCAACTCAATTCCTTGTCTTGGTGAGGGAGGGAAATGGGCTTTGGAAACCCAACCGTGATAAAAGTAATGCAACAAGTTTACTATTTGCCAGGCACTTTTCTAAGTCTCATATCCATATTAGGTCATTTAATCCCCTGAGCAAATCTGTAAGGCAGGAATTCCTATCTCCATTTCACAGATGAGTAAACGGAGGCAGGCGGAAGATAAGTAGTGTGCCGAGTATCACAGAGCTAGTAAGGGCTGAGCCAGAGTTTCAAGCCCAGCAGCCTAGCTCCTGATTTAGGCCGTTGTCTTCTGCCTCCTCCCATTATAGTGTCAGGAGCTGTAGGGGCAGGAATGGCTGAAGGAGCACACTCTCCCTTGCCATTTCCTCTCCTCAACGTTGCTCTCCCTGGGTGAACGACAGAAAGTCGGCAAATCCCACAGAAGTTCAGTCAGAGAAGGCCCTCCTGTCCTCCACAGCATCTTCTGATAATGACAGGTGAGGAGGCTGTTTGGTCCCTGATCATGACCTTGCCTCTCTCCCCAGCCTATAACTAGGAAACGACAAACGAGGATACACCTCTGGAAAAGTTCTGTGCCTGGATACAGTGGTTTAGAGATTGTTCAAAGAGTGGGCTTGCCAGGGGGTGACGGTGGGGGAAGGATTTCCCGGGGGTGCACTAATGTGGAACAGCTATCCCACTCATCTGGAGAAGAATACAGTGCTCAGGTCTTCATTCCTCCCTGGGAGACACATGGTCAGCCAGAGTGGCCAAGGCACAAGGGAATATGAGCTCACAAGAAAAAAAAGCAATGAGACATCCGAAGAACGCAAACACTATAAAATACAGCTGACGGACTGAAAAGCCAACATGCAGAGGAAGCAGAGTTAAGGACCAGCAAAATAAATATCAAATTCAGATTATTGATGTCCTCAGAAACGCAGAGGAGGAATTAGAAATGCCACAGTATGGAAAGAATGATGTTTTGAGGAAGAAGCAATGTCATGTGAGAAATAAGGTAAGTAACTAACTTTTATTGCCCCCTAACTAAATAATGGCAAAAATTAAAAAACAAAACATGTGTTCATGACAATGCATAACTACAGCTAGAGAATTCCAACATTCTGGGAGAGAAGACTGGGTCGCAGGGATGTGAAGTTGTGCTAAGAGACTAGACTCATTTGGGGAGAAGACACGGAAATTTTTAAAAGGTATAAGGTGATAAGGAGGAACACATCAGATGACAAGGGCTGGAGAAAGCTAGAGGTGCAGCTTAATTTTAGGTAAAATAGATTTCAAACTCTTGATTCCCCGCCCCCCCCCAAAAAAAACAGACTACGGGAAAAATAATGATGTCATAAAATTATACAAGTATAATAGACCCCAAAATAATAATTATAAGCATGTATATATCTGACTCCTTAGCCTTAAAATAGAGAAAGCTATGACTGATGCAACTAGGGGAGAAAGAGATAAAAACACCATTTTTAGAAGAAGTTTTAACACTTACTCAGAAACCGCTAGATCCCACAGATTTAAAAAATTAACCACAGTACAAAAGATTGAATAGAGAATCTGACTTTTTTTTTTTTTTTTTTGAGGATTGGACATTTTTAAACAAGGGCTTAGCAACATTGTTTCTCAGCACATCTGAAGGAAGAGGCTCACCATAGCCCCAAAAGTAGGAAGTCTTGCTGAGAAAGAGACGGAATGCTAACTCATAAAATTAATAATGATAAAGGAAACTTACAGAATCAGAAAAATTAAAGCAAGTCTAAAAGTTTAAAAATCTGCAATGAAAGAGACAAAATTCTAGGCCAGTTGGCTAAACAAGAGTGAGACTTTGATATAAATATGGAATATCTATCTAGACCTGGGCTAACCCTACCTTATTTCCTTCAGTTCTTGGAACTACTATTTAGTCAGCACCTACTCGGTTCCACATCATATCTCATCTCATTCCATCCTTACAATTCTATGAGCTACATACTATTAATATCCCCCATTTTATAGAAAACTGAGGCATGGAGAAATTAAGTATCTTTTTTTTTTTAAGATTTTATTTATTTATTTGACAGATAGAGATCACAAGCAGGCAGAGAAATAGGCAGAGAGAGAAAAGGAAGCAGGCTCCCCACTGAGCAGAGAGCCCAATGTGGGACTTGATCCCAGGACCCTGGAAACATGACCTGAGCCGAAGGCAGAGGCTTTAAACCACTGAGCCACCCAGGTGCCCAGAAATTAAGTATCTTGATCACGGTTACCCAACTTCAAAGTGTGCTATAAGTAAGCAATTAAAATATACTAAATACTAGAATGTGAGAGGTAATATTCATCATTATATCTCTTCATTTTTTTAGAGAGAGAGCATGTACATGTGTACATTGGAGGGGGGGCACTGAGAGAGAGAGAGATCCCCAAGCAGGCTGTGCTCTGACTGAACTACCCAGAAGCCCCCATTATATCTATTTTTTTTTAATTGAGAAGTCTAATTACAGGAGGGTTAATAAATTTTCCCAAGGTCACAGCAGTAGGAAGCGATGGAGCAGATATTCGAATCCTGTTCTCGAATCCTGTTCACTCTAAGAGCTGAAAGCATGTGATCACTAACATGCCTCTCATCCGTGAGATCAGCAGTGGCTTCCTATAGACTCCTTTTGAAATCGCTCAAGGTACATTGTTAGGCAGGGGAGGGAATTTAACTCCAAAAATAGTATGTAAAGTATTTCTTTTAAAAACTTAACATACCTTGGGGGCACCTGGGTGGCTCAGTGGGTTAAAGCCTCTGCCTTTGGCTCAGGTCATGATCTCGGGATGCTGGGAGTGAGCCCCGCATCGGGCTCTCTGCTCAGCAGGGAGCCTGCTTCCTCCTCTCTCTCTGCCTGCCTCTCTGCCTACTTGTGATCTCTGTCAAATAAATAAATAAAATCTTTAAAAAAAGTAACATACCTTGTTAAGTGCACATTATATCATGAAATATATAATAATATTATTTTATTTTATATTAATTTACATTTGTTGTATATAACTTTATTTAATTTTAATATAATATTTATAATAAATACATAATAAATTATATTATATATTATATAGAGAGTGGGAAACAGAGAAACATAGAGAGCCTGGGAAGAGCTTCGGAGTCACACTGCATATATTGGATTCCAGCTCTACCATTTACAAACTGAGTAGCCTCCAGCAAGATATATAATCTCTCCAGGCCTCAGTTCCTTTGCCATAAAATGGGGCTAATAATGGGACCGAATCCGGGCCTGTAATTATGAAACCAGTCACGCCATGGACAAGTGGTTGATCAAGGGCAGCTGCTTACTAAGTATTCGTTACTTTGGTTACTAAAAATGTCTGTTTCTGGGGAACATTTCAGTTTTTACTTTTGAAATCAAAGAAAAGTATTAAATGAAGAATAATAACTCTACTGTAATTAAAACCGTCTGATACAGATGCAGAAATAGGTAGATCAATGAACTAGATGAATGAATGAACTTCAGAGAAGTCCCCATTATCCTGGGATATTAATGGATAACACGACTGTGGAATCAGTGGGGAAAGTACGGGCTATTTCATCTCGCCACTGGGGAAAATGTGTGGCTGGCTACTTGGGGCGGGGGAGGGGGGACCCAAAGCTGACGTCAACACAGCATCTCCATTCCTTCTGCAGATGTGCTGGGTGAGGGTTGAGCTAACTGAGCCCCGCCAATCTGGATGGTGATGGACCTGTGAGCTGGTTTAATTTAGTGCCACAACTATTGCTTTTTCTCTTCCCTTTTATGAATTAGAGTGTCCACCTGAGCTGGGAGTCAGGTGGATAGGGTCGCTTTAGGACAGTATTCTCAGCCCTGGGTGCACAGCAGACCCACATGGAGGGCCTTTAAGCCCACAGCGGCCGGGGCGGGGGGCACTCTAGACATTTAAATCACCTCTGGAATAGGGCCCATCCTTCAGTATTTTTAAAGACTCCCCCAGATGATTCCAGCACGCAGTCAGGATTAATAGCCACTACTTTACAGGGTACTATTTTACCAAAATCATATATTAAAGGTTCATTTCCTTGGAGCAAAAGTTCATACAAGTTGTTTATTAAGAGATTCCCTATTCCTGCATTCCTCCCCTAGTTGGCAGGCACACTTTGCATTTAGATTTTCTTTCAGGAATGTTAATTGCTCAAGCTATCCTAACAGATGGAATTTTTACTTTTCCTTGGTAGGAGTGAGAGAAGAATCTGTACAGCATGGCTGAACTCGGACCTCTCCGTCTGTTTGGGTAGCCCCCCCCAAACCCAGCAAAGTAAGTGGTCCTGTTTATGTATTTATTTTTAGAGATCTGTTTATTTATTTGACAGAGAGGGAGAGCTCAAGTAGGGGGAGAGGCAGAGGGAGAGGGAGAGAGAGAGAAGCAGAGTCCCTGCTGAGCAGAAAGCCCAAGGTGTGGCTTGATCCCAGGACCCCAGGGTCCCAGGATCATGATTTGAGCCGAAGGCAGCCACTTAACTGAATGAACCACCCAAGTGTCTCAGTGGTCCTGTTGAACTGCCGGAACTCGTTTGCTACTAAAAATGCAGGATTGAGTCGGTTAACAACACGGAGAAATCTCCAGGCTCCCACTATAGTGCCTGAAATAATGAGGAAACCAAAAGTCTTTCTAAAGTCAGAAAGTTCTGCTGTATCTCCAAAACTTCTTCCTGGTTTCCAAGCAGCCAGCCACCTGCTCTCAGCTTTCACTAATAACTAAACAATTTAAGGAAGGAAAAAGATTATTCTAGGCCAGAAAGTTTCTGGGAAACTTTAAGTAACCTTAGAGAGGACATTCCTTGGCCTCTTTCCGTTGTCAGGCATGACCATCTTCTAGGCAGGCGGTTGGGGGGGCGGTGGAGAAAGCCCTTTATCTTTTCCTAGTCGGGATCTTTTTTCCTAGGCCTAACCACCTGAGCTCACACTGGAAGAGACCTGTTGACCATGGCTCTCCGGGGAGAGGAGCAGCTTAAAACTAGACCACTACAGATAAGGCTGAACAGGGTCAGTTGCTAGATTCACTTGTTTAGGTAACCACAGCACCCAGAGATGTGTTACTGAGCCAGAAATTATGAAACATCTCTGGTCTTTCTGGAAAGCTGTGAAAGCTGTCCCTTTGGGAGGTGAGGGCAAGTTGCAAATGGGAATGGTTTGATGGATGGGTTGAAAGAATTATCTGATAGCTCAGTGTGGACACACTCCTTATTTTCAGTGTCCATCCCTGGCTTCTGGAGCAGCTGCTAAAAAAGTGATATTGTGCGAACCAAGTGTTTTGGGCATGAAGCACACAAAGAACACGTAAGAAGGCTCAGGGAGGTCCCAGCTGGTCTAAGCCTCTCCCTCCTACAGGTTGGCCACACCAGAGGGGCCGTGGCCCAGGGCTGAGCCCAGGGCTGGCAGGAGCTGTCCCTGCCCTGTGTTTCAAGCAGTGAGCTTCCCCGGTCAGTCACTGCTCCCCAGCAAATCCCTCTGTTTTCGTGTCACACGCCTGCCTTCCTTTCCCTTGAGAGATTTTCCGGCCCCCAGAGAGATCTGTAGGAGGAAGTAAAAGGAGTAGAAAGAGCCTGAGTCAGGAAATGAGAAGACCAGAGCTTTGGGACCCTATGCCCAAGGATACTACTTTTTCTTTCTCTGAACCTCATTTCCATATTTTAAAAGAAGGAGAGAATAGATCCCTGCCCCCGCCCCATCTAGGGATATTTACCGCGCCTCACACCTCCCTCATCCAGACACCTGTATGGCCATTGCTGCTTCTGTCTCTCTGACAAGACTGAGAGCTCAGCATGTCTGTGTTACTTATTCTTTTTTTTATTTTTTTAAAGATTTTATCCATTTAGTTGACAGAGATCACAAGTAGGCAGAGAGGCAGGCAGAGAGAGAGAGGAGGAAGCAGGCTCCCCACCGAGCAGAGAGCCCGACGGGGGACTCGATCCCAGGACCCTGAGATCAGGACCTGAGCGGAAGGCAGCGGCTTAACCCACTGAGCCACCCAGGCGCCCTGTGTTACTTATTCTTGTGTCCCCACCACAGGGACAGGCATACAGACAATCAAAAAATGTATCTGTTGGATGAGAGAGGGGAAGGCGGGAAGGAAGAGAAGATAACTCAGACAGCCACTGGGTGCCTATTTGCATAAAGATTGCTACAAATCAGGAAGGAAGGAAACTGTTTCTCTCCGGTTCCTAAACAAGGGAAAATAACTGAGGCCACAGGCAAAATGATCTCCAACACAAGGCTCTGTCAATGGTGGGGTGAGGGCGGGGGTCGCGGGGATAGGAAGCAAAGTTACCTGCAGGGGCCACGGTTTCATTGAACACCCCAAGCTGGCCCTCCCAAGGGGTTGGCGGAACAGAGAATAGAAGGGATTCCTTCCGATGACATCAGAGAGGCCTTACAAGAGCCTGCAGATGAGACTTTGTTACAGCTTTGCTGTTTATACACATTTTCTTCATCTCAAAGGAATTCTGCAGAACAGGGAGGTCACCTGGGGGCTGGGGAGGAATGCTGGTGTTACCATGGGGCGGGGTCTGGGACGGACTGGCTGGAAGAGCCCCACAGTGGGTAGCCCCAGGATTCTACCCCTACCTGGAGTGACTGGAGGAAGACTTGGGTTCATCCCTTTAGTAAAGGGGGTCAGAAGGAATTCTGGAGGACTTGGAATCAGGGAGTCTGAGAATAATCTGGCAAACACACCAGAGTATAATCCAGGGTCTTAATTTTTCCGAAAAAAGGAAAACAGAGAAATATTTATCATTAGGTTATGTTTGCAGTAATCCTGACCTCATGCTCAAATCACAGAATCACAGGAACAGGGGCCCCTGGGTGGCTTAGTCACTTAAGCAGCCAACTCTTGATTTCGTGCAGGTCATGATCTCAGGCTGTGAAATCTGAGCCCCCACATCAGCCTCTGTGCTGGGTGGGGAGTCGGCCTGAGATCGCTCCCTCTTGCTCTGTCCCCTGCCCTGTGTGAG
Source organism: Mustela nigripes (assembly GCF_022355385.1). Taxonomy (NCBI): domain Eukaryota; kingdom Metazoa; phylum Chordata; class Mammalia; order Carnivora; family Mustelidae; genus Mustela; species Mustela nigripes. The sequence goes on along the minus strand of NC_081565.1, from coordinate 21,152,523 downwards.
CATGCTCTCTAAATCAGTAAATAAAATCTTAAAACAAAAAAAATCACAGAATCAGAGGCCTTTCCCAGAGGCCCCTCCCAGCTTTTATAGAAAGCATCCCTCACAGCAACATCAACAGCAGCTACCATTTTATTCCACAGCTTTCTGCCCACAGCATTGGGAGTAGGGGAAGATAAGTGAGGTGTCGGCCTTGCAAAATTTACAGGGTGCTCCGAAACTTAGTCATCACAATAAATAATACATTAATGCACTGATGCAAAAAAAAAAAAAAAAAAAAAGTCCACAATGGAGAAAAGAGCAAAATTTTAGAGAAAGACAGGGGCACCTGGGTAGCTCAGTGGGTTAAAGCCTCTGCCTTTGGCTCAGGTCATGATCCCAGGGTCCTGGGATTGGGGCTCATTGGGCTCTCTGCTCAGCGGGGAGCCTGCTTCCCTCTCTCTCTCTGCTTGCCTCTCTGCCTACTTGTGGTCTCTGTCAAATAAATAAAACCTTAAAAAAAATGTTTAGAGAAAGGCAAATACCAAATGATTTCCACTCATCTGTGGAATTTAAGAAATAAAACAGATGAACATAGAGGAAGGGAAGGAAAAATAAAGTAAGATGAAAACAGAGAGGGCAGCAAATCAAAAGAGACTCTTAATGACTGAGGGTTGCTGGGGGGAGGGGGGAGGAGGGTGGGGGGATGGGGTAACTGGGTGATGGGCATTAAGGAGGCACATGATGGAATGAGCACTGGGTGTTGTATGCACCTGGTGAATCACTAAATTCTACCTCTGAAACTAATGACGCACTACATGTTAATTAAATTTAATTTAAATTTGAAAAAAGAGTACACTTTGGGTGTTGAGCAGTGAGCAACGCAGGGAACTGTTGAATCACTACATCATACATCTGAAACTAATACAACATGGTGTTGATTAGACTTCAGTAAAACAACTAAGACCAAAACACAACCAAAATATTTCATCGAGAGACGGGATCTAAACCTGTACATGCTCGACCCTGAGAGTGAGCATTGCGTTCCCCTCGCCCTGGTCCTCGCCATGGCTCCAGCCGAACTCATTCTCATTTTAGGGCTTTTGTACTTGCTGTTCTCTATCTGAAATGTTCCTCCCAAATCCTTGTAGAGCTGGCTTCGTCTCATTATTTAGGATTTTGCTCTAGTGTCATGGTCTCAGAAAGGCCTTCTCTTCTCTGACTTAGCTATAATATCACCCACCCTATCGCCCCCCACTTCGCCAACCCCTGCCCAGTTACTCTGAATTCCATTACTGTTTTACTTTTCTCAAAACACTCATCACTAGGATATTATGTCACTTGTTTCTGTATTGGCTGATGTCCCTCCAGCCCAAGCTTGATACATAGTACAAGCTCGCAATACATTCGTTAAATGAACCAGGTACACAAATGGAGCACTTGTCTATGAGATACCGTACTAAGGGCTTTACGTGCATGGTTTCCACCCTCATCGTACAGACCAGGAGACTGGAGCTGAGCAGGCTTAAGAGATGATGATTTCAGTTCCTGTGACTTAAGATCACGTAGCTGGCAAATGAACAAAGCCTAAAATCATCCAAAATCCAGTGACCGATTTCATCATCCCTATGGTTACCACCCATGCTTTGGGTTCCTTATTTCTCTCTTCCAGAGAAAGAGTTAACTCTTTTATTCCCAAAGCCAGCCCTGCCTTCTTCAGGGAGCCATTGTTGTGGAAACAGTAAAACCAGCCCTTCCCTTGATTAAAAGCACGGCCAACGGTAGGTCTGCATGCCCAGGGAAGGCTCTGGTATGATCCACTCATGCATGAGATGGAGGTCTGCCTCCTTTGTGCAGGTCCAGCCCCTACCCGTGTAGAGTGTGCCCACATTCTTCTTCCGTGGAGGCTATGAGCTGTCCAACTGTCCAATCAGGTTTGACGGGATGGTGGCAGATCTGGGACTCAGAGCCTGGCTGCGCGGTGGCTAATTTCCTCTTTGGCCTTGTATGAAAAGCTGCTGCGCTTCTGCTTTCCTCAAGGGGTGTGTGTGTGTGTGTGTGTGTGTGTGTGTGTGTGTAAACAAGTTTAGATACCATAAAATTCACTAATAATTTCACTGACATGTGTAACTAGCACCACAGGCCAGTATTAAACATTCTCATCATTCACTAAGATCTTGCATCCGCAATGACAGTTAAACCCCATTTCTACCCACAAACCCAGGCAACCACTAATCTCCCTTCTGTCTCCATGGCTGGGCCTTTTCTGCACATTTGATATTGATGGGATCATTCAGTATGTAGCCTGTGTGTCTGGCTTCTTGCAGTTGCCATAAAGTTTTTGAGGCTCATCTATGTCGTCGTGTGTATATATTTTGTTCCTTTTTATGACTGAATAGTATTCCAGATGTGTGATTTGAATGGGGCCAAATGAGCAGCTCTGCCCACCCCTGGCCCCTTCCTCTAGGCCTCTTTCCTGGAGAAGACATCCAAGAGCTCTAAACACGGGGCCTCCCCCATCTCTAAGTAACCTCCTTCCAATTCTGTCTTTGTGAGAGGGCATACCTGACCCCCCATCTTGCGCTGGGAAACAGGCTGCTTTTCAGGGGTCCTCTGGTGGTCCTGGGTTTCCTTCTCAGACTCGGAGCTCTCTGCGAGGAGAAGTGGGGTTCTCAGTTGCTTCTACATGGTTTCAGTCTTCCAATAGCGTTGACAGAAAGGAAGTGCCTGCCAGGTATGTGTGGGAGACGCTAGTGCGTGAGGCCAGGCTGCCGCAGGGACTGTGGACAATCCCCGCATTCTTTCCATCCGTTTGGCCCCAGCTGCCAGGGGCCCAGTGCGTGCTCAGCACCGCAACGCTGAGTGCGTCCAGCGAGACACAGAGCAAGAGCCTGGCTGTGTCAGCTCCACTGAGGCCATGGGCCCAGATGGCCCTCCAGTCAGTTCTCCAGAATATACTGGAAATAGTTCTACAGAATATACAAAAGCTCTGGAATGGTTTCTCCTCTGGGAAACAGGGAAGTATCCATGCCACAGGCTGTTTGGTCAATGAGATTAGGTACCAATAACACAGTCCTGCCCAGAATACAGGAGTGGCCTTCCCCACAGGGCGCTCACCTGCTCCCTTCCCCTCCCCTTCTGTGGCTTTTCTCACCACTCCCCTCCGACCTCTCCCAAAGTCAGTGGATAATGGAAATTCAAAGCTCCTTGAGAATTTGAGAAAAGCGGTCTTAGCACTATCCTAAAGTTGTTACTATCTCTGTGCAGGGGAAGGAGTTCCAAGGACTTCTTCGGTTTTAATGTTGCCGAGCTCTTGCGAGGCTGAGTGCCCAACGGAGCCCTCTCTGCTGGGTTTCATATGATTTCTATAATAGAAGTTCCAGAGAGGTACTGTCAACGTGCAACAATTTAGAGGTTTCATATTATAATCTGGATTTCTGTCTTCTCTTGAAAACAAAAACAAAAACAAAAAACCCCAGAAGATCTGGCCATTGGGTTTCCTGCTTTGAAGGACGAGCACCTCCCCAGTGGCCTCAGATCCCACGGGTTTTCTCTTGCTCTGAAGACAAGGATCCATTCTCTTCGGTGACACTCATTTACATTCCTGCCTGGCCCCTGACAGACTTGAACCTGTGCCCCTTTAAAAGATGATGCCCAAAGAGAATCATTCCTGGAACTTACAAAGGTTTAGTAAAGAGGCGAGTTGCTCAGAGATGCTAACTGTCCACTTGGGGTGAAGCCACTGTTCTTCTGCCTTTATTTTATCTTGCTATCCACTGCAATACATAGACAATTGGAAGAGCTTGAAGCGGGGAGTGGGGGGTGTGGGGAAGGGGATGCTCAGCTTGGTCTTAGATTTCGGCTAGGGTTTTAGAAGGGGAGGTTTGGTGAATTCCTCTCTATGCTTCAGAGCAGAGGTCCTGCCCAGCCCTTCACCTCTACACACGAGACCCTGACTATAGACCACTTAGCCTGGTGGCTGGCGCAGACCCTGAGAGCACCCCATGCACAATCGATGGCAAGTATTAGGATTGCCTTTGTCGTTACCATGATTAAACTCCGGATTTCCAGCCGCTCAGCCGGCTCCCAGCGGGATGGGCTCCTGACACCCTTGTATCCCAACAGCCACCGCTGCTACTCTCTATCTCCTGACCTCTTCCCCCAAATGCCTCAACTCACTTTGCAGCTCTGCCCTGACCCCTGAGACTTACCCACAGCCTTGCCCCTTTGGCCCTAACTTCTGGCTTTCCTCTGGCGGGACTAGCACATCTGTCCCTGGTTTCACTGCTCCTAGTGGCTCAGGGTCAACAGCTCAGGCTGCCTACTGCTGCCTCTGGCCTAAAATGCAAACTCTCTGAAGCAGTGCCTCCCAGAGGAAATCTAGAGAGCCGAGGACACAAATGCAGAAGCACCTGTGACTCTCAGGGGAGTGATGCTCGCCCTGAGAGCAGGCACACGTCAGGGTCGGCCTTGTTCCCTGCTGTATCCCCAGTCCCTGGGTACACAGCAGGTGCCCAGTAATTGCTTGTTGAATGGATAAATGAATTAATAGACGAATGAACGAAGGAGTGAATGAAATGGATCAGAGACCTGAGTGCTAAGAACTGTATACATTCTGCAACTCTCCCAGATGGGTTGGTTTTGCAATGGTGCTTATTTTTCTTTCATGAGCAGGGATAAAATTATTAAGAGGAAGACAGTCTGTGTGCTGGCTTTCTAGGGGAAGAAGCACGGAGATTTCCTTCTATACTACAGTCAAGCCCTAAGGAGGGCATGGGGTCAGTGGTGGTGACCCCCAAAGGAGCTGGGAGGGAGGGAGAGAAGGCAGCACCCACAGCACAGGACAGCTAGACAGCTTGGGGAGCCGGCTGGGGACGGAGAAGCCATGGAAAGCCATGCAGGAGAGAAGCCTGCTGGGATTATCCTCCCGTAGGGGCCACTAGTGAAACACCTGCTCCGGAAACCCTAACCCTGATTTGCTACTGACCTTAAGCAAGACCCTCCCTCCATTTATGGGTGAGTCATCTGGGGGCCTGCTCTGGGGTTATCAAAACGCAGCCACCTCGTAAATGCAGCTGGTTATTAGCCCCGAATGACATAAAACCAACAGCATCACCACCACATGACCTTCCTCTTCTGCTCAGTTCTGTTTCTCTTCCTGCCTGTTTTCCGTACTCTGTGGATACCTAAGGCAGCGTGGGCTTACCATGCCCCAGACGGATGAAACCACTTCCTTCCTCAGAGCAGTCCCAGCTTCGTGAGCTCAGACGTGAATTCTTCCCCTTCTCCTCCCCGCCGCCCCCACCTGTCCATCCGTCCCCAGAGGTGAGCCATGGACCCCTTTGGGCAGCAGGAGCCAAGATGAAAGTAGCAGGCCCCCAAGCATTGGCCAGCAGATGGCTACTTCTTCCCTTTCTTCTGGCCATGCGTCTCTCTCTTTGGGCACATGTTAATTCTAACCAACCTCTATCACCTTCCTGAGGGTGGTGGTCTTTCACCATGACTCTTCTGGAAATTGGAGCTTTTTTATTTCTGGGGGACAGCAAACCTGGGGTGTGCCCTGAAGCCTGGGATGGGGGCTGAGTCGGAGCGGCTTTAGGCCTCTGAGATGCTGCCCCTTCTGACTCCCTGCCTCATCCATTCCCTCCCATCACGATGATGGTATAGTTGGGGGGCACCAGGGAAGGCCCTGTGCAGCGTAGCTTCGACTGCCTTACCTTAGAACTCTTTCCTCTTGGTGTACCTGGCTTGGCTCAGTTGGTGGAGTATGCAGCTCTGGATCTTGAGGTTGTGAGTTCAAGCCCCACGATGGGCTAAGAACTTACCTAAAATTAAAAAAAATTTTTTTTAAATAAGAAGAAAAAAGAAAAAGAAGAACTCTGCCATCTCATTTGTTACTCAGGTTCCAGAGGAACAGATACTCTGCAATATGTATCTCCTTGCAGTGGTGATAATCACAGCTAAAATTAATTAAGCACTTATTGGGTTTGACCAGGCATTACACCAAACACTTCATTATCTCACCTGATGCTCATAACAAACCTACATACAAGGCATGCGGTGTTACTTCCTCCATTCTTCAAATGAAAAAAAAAAAAAAAATATGAGCTTAGAGAGATTAGGTAACTGGCCCAAACTCACCAGCCAGTAAGTGGTAGAGCAGGAAATCCGAACCCAGGAAATGAGCTTCCAAAGCCTTAGGTCTGGTTGCCATTTCCGTATCCTCTCATTGGCCTGAGGGGTTGAGGGAGGAGGGGAGGTCCGTATAAGGGTTTCCTTTCGGGACTGTCAGTAAGCAATCGCTAGGGGTGGGAAGCCAATATCTGTGAGGAATCTGAGGAGACTATCTGGTCCCCACAGTTCCCAGCTGCTGGGGAATGTCTGTGCCAGGTAGAATCTGGGACCTGGCAGGGCTGGTGGCAGGGCACCTCTTCGTGCCCCAGAGTTACCCCAGTCTTCAGATCAGACAGAAGCCTCTTCTCACAGGATCCTCTCATAAGTCAGTCTCTGACCAGCTCCCAGGGGCTCATGGTCTCGGGGGGGTAACCAACTCCTTTCCTCCACCCCTTGTTCCCTGCCCCACCTTTTTCCTCAGGAAAGACCCCCCTCCTGGGCCTTGTCTGAAAAGGTCCCTGCCTTGAAGGAGAACAGCCCTTGAGCCACAGACCCAAGGAACAAGTCCTCACCACCCATCAGTCTCCTGCCTTAGCTGGGCCTCTGTTTGGCAACACCTGAGCTACTCTGTCTCCAGGGAAACCGCCAGATTACCTGAGATTAACACAGCCTGGCAGAACTCCACCGTCACATTTACAGATCTGTAGGGAATCTGACCTAATGGCGCCAAACCCTTGTATATCTAAAACGGGGAAGTATGTTCCCACTGGGACTACACGTGCCAATTCTCAGAAGCTTTCTTGTCACGGAGGAGGAGAGGGAAATTTATTTTAAATCTCAGCTTTTTTCATCCTTCATTCAAACCCAAACTCTTGTTCCCATCCCATCAAACCCTTGACCTCTACTCTCTACCTTCTCTGGCTTTTTTTTTAAATAGAAAAACTGCCCATAAACTGTTCCCTGCGCACACCCACATGCTTCTTTTTTTCTCATCGCAAAAGTGAAATACATCCCTTGAGGTTTGAGATGCCTCAGGAAGACAGACCACCAGGCCCTGCTGAGGGGCTGGATGGGGAGGGTCCGAGAAAGAGAGGAATCTGAATGGTGTGAAGATTCCTGGCCTGAGCACACGGATGTAGAGACGAACGGAAGGAAGCTTCCGGTAGGGAACTCACAGTCCCACTTCCTGAAAGGGGGCTACTCTATCCAAGACAAAATGAAGAAATTTGGGAAATGTGTCCTATCTTCTGATATGGAGCCGAGGGACGGGGAGCAAGGCTGGCCCGTGGGACGCGGGGACCCACGGTACTTCTGTCATCTGTGTTGCCATGGATGGACCACGGTCAGAGCGGCTTCTGTGATGACAGAAGACTCTGGGCCAGCAAGAGGAGGCAGAGGCCTCAGGAAGGAGGCCGCACATCACCACACCATGTGCCTCTAGAGGCGGTTGAGCCAAGGAGAAAACATGGGAAAAAACATCCCGTCTGTAGCTCTTAGACCAGATGTGAAACCACAAAGAGCAAAGCTGCCCGACTGGGGCGGCCCTGGGCCCGGCTCTCTGCAGGTGGCCGTGTCAGTCAGACAACAGCAGGGAGAGTTTTCCTCTTGTTACAGAAAAAACTCTTCAGACGGGAATAATGCTAAGGACTAAAGTGCCAGGCACAGGCAAGGTGCTGGGGAGCCATTCCGGGGCAACCGGGGAACCTCTAGCAAGGTCTGGCAAATTCTACCACAAAGTGCCCCTTTGTGAACACAGGCAGCTTTGGGAAATCAGGAAAGCTGATGTGAGTCCCACGGCACCCCAGTCAGGTGTGAGAAATGCCACATTTCTATATTTCTACAAACACGACGAGTCTTCTCCGGCCCTCACCCACTTAGCTGAGACAAATATTTCTCCTCGGTCACAATCCAGACTCTCGCTCTTGCCTCAGCATCTCCCTTCCATACTCTGAAACGTAGACAGAAAATGCTGCCCCAACCCCGCGATGGTCGGGGAGAGCAAGCCAGGGAGGGGGTAAGTTGGTCCAAATGAGGCGCATCAAGGAAATCCACTGCGAGGGGAGGCCCTGGCTGCAGAAATGCGAAACATCTCCAGGCCACCAGCTGTGAGCCCCGTTGGATTTCTGCAAAGGGTACAGCAAACATTTATTCTAGACCCCAGCTTGGGCTTGATAGGACAACTCGGGCTTGCTTGGTCTCTCTGTGGCCTGGCCTCACCCTGCCCTTTTCTTGCACCATGGTCAGCTGGTTCTTCAACAGTTACAAATTCCTCTTACTCCGATGAGGGAGAGAGCGGGGGCTATTTCATGGCTGAGTTCCTCAGTCCGGAAATCCTATTCTGTTTAGGGGGAACGATCGTGCCCCTAAGGCTAACAGCTCCCTCTAGTGGCAGCGATGCGTCTACAGCTGAAGGCCCTGAGCAGTTGCAAACACTGTTCCTAAGCAAGGCTTAATGTATTCTACATATATTAGTAATTTAATATTCACATCAACCCACTGCAAGAGGCACTCTTCTTATTATTACTATCACCATTTTACAGATAAGGAGACGGGTACAGAGAGATTGAGACAGTAGCCCAAGGTCACACATCCAGTTAGCCAGTCTCGAAGCCCAGGAAATCTGGTTCCAAAGTTGGTGATTCAACCCCTGTACTACATACACCAACTCTCAAAAAAACAAACAACAGCAGCAATAAAAACAAAAAAAACCCATACAGCACCCACCCACTGTACTAAAACCCTCAGACACCCCTTCACCCCTCCCACAGAAATTCCTTTTCCGGCAGACATGCTACAGGCTTCCGGATGGGGAGCATGAGCCCCCTTTGTCATTTTACTCTTAGCAGGTAAGATGAGAGAAGGACAGTCCTTCTCTGACCAGGTGGGCCTCTGCTCCAAGGTTTCTCTGGTTCTGGAGCAGCAAGATGCATATTCAATGGTCTTATCCAGCATGAAGATAGTCTTAGGCTGCAGGTCCAGCCTGGGGAGACACTGTTCTCTTCTTACCATGTGGTTAAGGCTCGTTCGCCAGGCACAGGAATGAAATGATGTTGGACTACAGATTCGGATCTAGAGAGAACTCAGAGACACACTCTCCAAAGGACTTGCCTGTCCCATTTCTCTCAGTTGTCACACCTCTCTAAGAAGAGAGGAGCGAACCTCACATCTCAGCTGCCCCTCAGACCAGAAGCTAGCACCCAGAAACACTGAAGAACCACCCGACGGCTCAACAACTGCAAGAGATGTCCCCCTTCTGGTCCAGGACCCCTGTCCTCACATGAAGGGCGATTGGAGACTCAGCCCATGATTCCACTGGGACGTGATCCTGCAGGCTTAGCTCCAAAGTGACTTAGCAGTGGGAGAAAGTGAAGAGTCTCAAGATGTTTCCTACTGACCCTCATGCAGCGGGAGAACATGTGGTCCTGGTGGGCTGAGGATGGGCCCATGACAGTCTTGTGGGCACTGCTCTCTGTCTTAGTTTTCCTTTCACTTTTGCTGCCTGCATGCCTGGAACCTTGCAAAGCCTCTCTCTGCCTAATGTCCCCATGGCAGGAGTTCTGGGAAACATAAACCGTGTTTATGAATCCCAAACCAAGTAAGTATGAAGTCATAGTTTCAAAAGCATAGTCCATCAGCAAAAAGAATTTTTAAAAGGAAGCCAAATCTTTACTGTATTAAAAAGGGATTTAATTTCTAATTTCTAACAAGGTTACATGGGGCAGAGCCTTTAAAAGTAAGAGAGCCAAAAGAACAGTCTTTGAAGTTTATAAATGAAACTTCGTAAGAATCTTCTCTTCCTTTATTCTGTTAGGCCATCTGAAAGTTAAGTGCCCAACCCTCCAGGAGCTGTTGATAGCAAAGGAAGGCTCGGTGGAGAGTTTTGCCTCTCAACATTTCCTGTTATGACTGATAAATTTGGCCTCTTGTCTTGAATTTTATGTTTTAAGCTTCCTTTTTTCCCATTTGATTTCTGTCTTCTGATCCTTAGCTTAAAGTTATTATGACAGACCTTTGATAGTGTTTTGGAATAAATCAATGTCTCTAATTCAATTCATACTTATCCTTATATCTTTTCATGATGAATTTTTTTAAAAAAAATTTGATTATAGTATCCAAAATCTATAAAGAACATATCAAACTCCACACCAAAGAACAAACAATCCAATCAGGAAATGGGCAGAAGACATGAATAGACATTTCTCCAAAGAAGACATGCAAAAGGCCAAAAGACACATGAAAAAATGCTCAACATCACTCAGCATCAAGGAAGTACAAATCAAAACCAGAGGGAGATACCAAATCACCCCAGTCAGAATGGCTAAAATTAACAAGTCAGGAAATGACAGACTGGTGAGACTGCGGAGAAAGGGGAACCCTCCTACACCCCTGGGGGGAATGCAAGCTGCAAGCCACTCTGGAAAACAGTATGGAGGTTCCTCAAAAAGTTGAAAATATAGCTACTCTATGACCCAGCAATTGTGCTACTGGGTATTTACCCGAAAGATACAAATGTAGTGATCCAAAGGGGCACGTGCACCCTAATGTTTATAAAAGCAACGTCCACAATAGCCAAACTATGGGAAGACCCTAGATGTCCAGAGGCAGACAAATAAAGAAAATGTGGTATATATATAAAATGGAATACTATTCAGTCATCAGAAAAAATAAAATCTTGAGGGCACCTGGGTGGCTCAGTGGGTTAAGCCGCTGCCTTCGGCTCAGGTCATGATCTCAGGGTCCTGATCTCTGCTCAGCAGGGAGCCTGCTTCCTCCTCTCTCTCTGCCTGCCTCTCTGCCTGTTTGTGATCTCTCTCTGTCAAATAAATAAATAAAATCTTTAAAAAAAAAAACAACATGAAATCTTGAGGGGAGAGGAGCAAGATGGCAGAAGAGTAGGAGACTGAAATATCAGGTCCCAGAGGTTCAGCTAGATACTTATCAAACCATTTGAAATAGCTACAAACTCAACAGGAGAGAGAAGAAGAGCAGCAATTCTAAGGACAGAAAATTGACCACTTTCCAGAAGGTAGGACATGCGGAAAAGTGAATCCAAGGCAACGTTCAGGAAGGGGGGCAGGGAGAGGCCGGCTCCCGGCAAGCGGTAGAGCAGGGGAGCACAAAATCAGAACTTTTAGAAGTTGGCTTCACTGAGGGACATCAATCCTGAGGCTAAGCGGGGGGTGGAGCCCTTATGGTGACAGTGTGGTCTCAGGACCCACAGGGTCACAGAAAGATCGGGGGTGTCTGAATGTGGCAGAGCTGCCAGGTATGGGAGTGGGGAAGCCGGCCACCCAGGTGGAGCCGAGGAGTGAGCTCTAAGCTTGGTTACTTTAAACCGTGATCTGCCACACAGTCAGCCACTGCTCTTGGAGCAAGGACCCCACAAGTGGCAGACCCAGGGAGACTCACCTTCCTCCCCCTGGGAGGAGCAACCCGGGAATGCATGGCAGGAATTTGCTGGGTTTGAAACTCCAAACGGGACATGCGCCAGAGATAGAAACACTCTGTCACAGGCCGGATGAGCTCAGAATGTGCCCAGAGACAGAAGACAGGAGGGATTGAGCGCTTTTCTCTGAGGGTGCTCTGAGGAGTGGGGCCCGAGCTCTTGGCTCCTCCAGGCCAGAGACTGGGAGGCCACCATCTTCATTCCTGTCCTCCAGAGCTCTACAGAAAGTGCTCAGGGAACAAAAGCTACCGAGAGCGAACCGGAGCAGATTACTTAGCCTGGCCCCTGGCAAGAGCAGCGCAATCCACCTTAGCCAAAGGGCACTTGAGAATCACTACAACAGGTCTCTTCCCCAGAAGATCTGCAAGAACATCCAGCTAAGACCAAGTTCACCAATCAATGAGAACTGCAGAATTCCAGGGCTAGGAGAAAGCAACACATAGAATTCATGGCTTTTTCCCCATGGTCCTTTCAAAGTCTTTCAAAGTTAAATTTTAAAAATTTTATTTTTTCTTATTCTATTTTTTAAAAATTCTCCCTCTTTCCTACTTTAACATTTTAAACTATTTTATCTTATCAATATCTTTTTAAAAATCTTTTAAATTTTCACTGGTATGGTCATATTTTATCCCTTCATTGTATTTAAGCTTATTTTTTTGTATACATATAGGCTTTTTTTTTTTCTTTAAAATTTTGGGATACAATTTCTTCTCCTAGATTGAAATATACCCTAAATCTAACACATGGCTTTGTTCTAGTCTCCAGCCTGATCACATTCTTTCCTCTTTTTTTTTTTCTTTTCTTTTTTCAACCAACTTCTTATCTTCTTATCATTTTTTTAGAATCTTTTAAAATTTTCATCTTTATAGTCATATTCCATCCCTTCATTGTGTTTATCCTTATTTTTGTATATATATGTTTTTCTTTCTTTAAAGTTTTGGGAGGTAGTTTCTTATAACAGATCAAAATACACCCAAAATTAAGTGTATGGCTCTTTTCTATTCACCATTCTAATATAGATAGATAGGTTGATTAGGTCCCTAGCCATCATACTGCCTCTTGGTGTTTTGTTTTGTTTTGTTTTGTTTTGTGGTGTGTTTTTCTGCCTTATCATTTTATCCAGATAAGAATAGATGAATGAGAGAACAAAATACTTAAAGAGTAGCAATGACCCCAGAAAGGGTGGGAAAAGGAAAAAAATATATATGTATATATATTTATCTCCTCTAAGTAAAGAGAGAGCCTAAAAGTAACAAACCAGAAATGAACAATGACAATATACAGTAAAAGTCACCTCATAGGCAATACAATGGCACTAAACTCATATCTTTCAGTCGTTACCCTGAATATAAATGAGCTAAATGTCCCAGTCAAAAGATACAGGGTATCAAGATGGATAAAAAACAAGACCCATCAAATGCTGTCTACAAGAAACTCATTTTAGACCCAAAGATACCTCCAGATTTAAAGTGAGGGGGTAGAAACAATTTACCATACTAATGGACATCAAAAGAAACATGGGGTGGCAATCCTCATATCAGATAAATTAGATTTTAAGCCAAAGATCATAGTAAGAGATGAGGAAGGACACCATATCATATTTAAAGGGTCTGTCCAACAATAAGATCTAACAATTGTAAATATCTATGCCCTTAACATGGGAGCAGCCAATTATATAAACCAATTAATAATAAAATCAAAGAAACACATCAACAATAATACAATAATAGTAGGGGACTTTAACACCCCCCATCACTGAAATGGACAGATCATCCAAGCAAAAGATCAACAAGGAAATTAAAGACTTCAAATGACACACTGGACCAGATGGACATCACAGATATATTTAGAACATTCCATCCCAAAACAACAGAGTACACATTCTTCTCTAGTGCACATGAAACATTCTCCAGAATAGATCACATCCTAGGTCACAACTCAGGTCTCAACTGGCACTAAAAGATTGGGATAGTTCCCTGCATATTTTCAGACCACAATGCTTTGAAAATAGAACTCAGTCACAAGAGGAAAGTTGGAAAGAATTAAAATACATGGAAGCTAAATAGCATCCTACTAAAGAATGAATGGGTAACCAGGAAGTTAAAGAAGAATTTTAAAAATTCATGGAAACAAATGAAAATGAAAACACAATGGTTCAAAATCTCTGGGACACAGCAAAGGCAGTCCTGAGAGAAAAGTATATAGTGATACAAGCCATTCCTTGAGAAACAAGAAAGGTCTCAAGTACACAAACTAACCCTACACCTAAAGGAGCTGGAGAAAGAACAGGAAAGAAATCCTAAACCCAGCAGGAGAAGAGAAGTAATAAAGATCAGAGCAGAGGGCGCCTGGGTGGCTCAGTGAGTTAAGCCACTGCCTTCGGCTCGGGTCATGATCTCAAGGTCCTGGGATCGAGTCCCGCATTGGGCTCTCTGCTCAGCGGGGAGCCTGCTTCCTCCTCTCTCTCTCTGCCTGCCTCTCTGCCTACTTGTGATCTCTCTCTGTCAAATAAATAAATAAAATCTTTAAAAAAAAAAAAAAGATCAGAGCAGAAATCAATGAACTAGAAGCCAAAAGATAGTAAAACAAATCAATGAAACTAGGAGCTGGTTCTTTGAAAGAATTAATAAGATTGATAAACCCTTAGCCAGGCTTATCAAAAAGAAAAGAGATAGGACCCGAATTAATAAAATTAAGAATGAAAGATGAGAGATCACAACTAACACCAAAGAAATACAAACAATTATAAGAACACATTATGAGCAACTATACAACAGCAAATTTGACAATCTGGAAGAAATGGATACATTCCAGAGACATATAAACTACCAAAACTGAACCAGAAAGAAACAGAAAACCTGAACAGACCCATAATCAGTAAGGAGATTGAAGCAGTCATCAAAAATCTCCCAAAAAACCAAGAGCCAGGGCCAGATGGCTTCCCAGGGGAATTCTACCAAATGTTTAAAGAAGAATTAATACCTATTCTCTTGAAACTGTTCTGAAAGATAGAAATGGAAGGAAAATTTCCAAACTCATTTTATGAGGCCATCATTACCGTGATCACAAAACCAGACAAAGACCTCATCAAAAAGGAGAATTACAGACCAATATCCTTGATGAAAACAGATGCAAAAATTCTCACCAAAATATAGCCAATAGGATCCACAGTACATTAAAAGGATTATTCACCATGACCACTCCAGGGCTGCAAGGTTGGTTCAACATCCTCTAATCAATCAATGTAATATAATACATTAATAAAAGAAAGAAAAAGAACCATATGATACTCCCAATAGATGCTCAAAAAGCATTTGACAGAGCATTTGATCAAAACTCTTTCAAGTGTAGGGATAGAGGGTACATACCTCAATATTATCAAAGCAATCTATGAAAAACCCATAGTGAATATCATTCCCAATGGGGAAAACTGAGAGCTTTTCCACTAAGGTCAGGAACACAGCAGGGATATCCACTATCACCACTGCTATTTAACATAGTACTAGAAGTCCTAGCATCAGCAATCAGACAACAAAAAGAAATAAAAGGCATCCAAACTGGCAAAGAAGAAGTCAAACTCTCACTCTTTGCAGATAATATGATACTTTATGTGGAAAACCCAAAAGGTTCCACTCCAAAACTGCTAGAACTCATAGAGGAATTGAGTAAAGTGTCAGGATATAAAGTCCATGCACAGAAATCAGTTGCATTTCTATACACCAACAGCAAGACAGAAGAAAGAGAAATTAAGGAGATGATCCCATTTACATTGCACCCAAACCATAAAATACTTAGGAATAAACCTAACCAAAGAGGCAAAGAATCTGTACTCAGAAAACTGTAAAGTACTCATGAAAGAAATTGAGGAAGACACAAAGAAATGGAAAAACATTCCATTCTCATGGACTGGAAAAATAAATACTGTGAAAATGTCTATGATACCTAGAGCAATCCACACATTTAATGTAATCCCGATCAAAATACCATCCACTTTTTTCAAATTAATGGAACAAATAATCCTAAAATTTATACAGAAGCAGAAAAGACCCCAAAATAGCCAGAGGAATGTTGAAAAAGAAAACAAAAGTTGGTGGGATCACAATTTCAGACATATCAGCTCTATCACAAAGCTGTAATCATGAAAACAGTATTGTACTGGCACAAAAACAAACACCTAGATCACTAAACAGAATAGAGAGCCCAGAAATGGACCTTCAACTCTATGGTCAACCAATCTTCGACAAAGCAGGAAAGAATATCCAATGGAAAAAAGACAGTCTCTTCAACAAATAAGAGAGCCACATGCAGAAGAATGAAACTGGACCATTTCCTTATACCACACATAAAAATAGACTCAAAATGGATGAAAAATCTCAATGTGAGAAAGGAATCCATCAAAATCCTTGAGGAGAACGCAGGCAGCAACTTCTTCGAACTCAGCTTCAGCAACTTCCTCCTAGAAATATCACCAATAGCAAGGGAAGTAAGGGCAAAAATGAACTATTGGGACTTCCTCAAGATCAAAAGCTTTTGCACAACAAAGGAAACAGTCAACAAAACCAAAAGACAACTGACAGAATGGGAGAATATATTTGCAAACAACATATCAGATAAAGGGCTAGTGTCCAAAATCTATAAAGAACTTATCAAACTCAACACCCAAAGAACAAATAATCCAATCAAGAAATAGGCAGAAGACATGAACAGACATTTCTGCAAGGAAGACATCCAGATGGCCAACAGACACATGAAAAAGTGTTCAAAATCACTCGGCATCAGGGAAATACAAATCAAAATTACAGTGAGATATCAACTCACACCAGTCAGAATGGTTAAAATTAACAAGTCAGAAAATGACAGACATTGGCGAGACTGCGGAGAAAAGGGAACCCTCCTACACTGTTGGTGGGAATGCAAGCTGGTGCAGCCACTCTGGAAAACAGTATGGAGGTTCCTCAAAAAGTTGAAAATAGAGCTACCCTATGACCCAGCAATTGCACTACTGGGTATTTACCCCAAAGATACAAATGTAGTGATCTGAAGGGGCACGTGCACCCGAATGTTTATAGCAGCAATGTCCACAATAGTCAAACTATGGAAAGAGCCCAGGCATCCATCAACAGATTAATGGATAAAGATGATGTGAGATATATGTGTGTGTGTGTGTGTGTGTGTATATATATATATATATACAATGTGCAGCCATCAAAAAACCCCCAAATCTTGCCATTTGCAATGACACATGGACAGAACTATAGGGTATTATGCTTAGCAAAATAAGTCAATCAGAGAAAGAAAATTATCATATGATCTCTCTGATATGAGGAATTTGAGAGGCAGGGCAAGGAATCATGGGGGGTAGAGAGGGAAAAAAAATGAAACAAGATGGGATTGGGAGGGAGATAAACCATAAGAGACTCTTAATCTAATGAAAGGAACTGAAGGTTGCTGGAGGTTGGGGGGAGGTAGGGATAGGGTGGCTGGGTTATTGACATTGGGGAGGGTGTGTGCTATAGTGAGTGCTGTGAAATGTGTAAACCTGATGATTTACAGACCTGTACCCCTGGGGCAAATAATATATTATATGCTAATAAAAAAATGAAATCTTGCCGTTTGCAAACCATGTGGATGGAATTAGAGGGGATTATGCTAAGTGAAATAAGTCAATCTGAGAAAGAAAATTATGATAATCTCACTGATTTGTGGAATTTAGGAAATAAAACATAAGAGCATAGAGGAAGAGAGGAAAAAATAAAGCAAGATGAAATCAGAGAGGGAAACAAACCGTGAGAGACTCTTAGTCATAGGAAACAAACTGAGGGTTGCTGCTAGAAGGGAGGGGGTTGGAGGGTTGGGGTAACTGGGTGATGGACATTGAGGAGGACATGGAATGTAACGAGCACTGCATGTTATATAAGACTGATGAATCACTGACCTCTACCTCTGAGACTAATAATACATTATATGTTAACTAATTGATTTTAAATTTTTAAAAATGGAAAAATAAAATAAAATTTTGACTAGACCACTCTTTTCCCCAACTGTTCAATATTGGTTACTGACCACCTAGTATGCAGAAGGCAGAGATGACACAAAGATAAAGAAAAGAAACAATTTCATCCCTCACAGAGCCTATACTCTACCAAAGAAGACTTACCGTAACATTAAAAAAAAAAAAAAGTAAAATAAGACCAGATACAGGTTTTATGGTCAGGTTATTGTCATACATGTTTAACTATACAATCAATTGCAAGAATATTCTTTGGCTTTCGTGGTCCATTTGGAACTGAGCTTACCTTTATTATAGATAGTGATTTTTCAGGCTACCATGATGTTCCCATGACTGGATCCTTTATATATCTCTTCCAGGCTGCAACATGTCATTCAAGTAGCTGGGTAAAGGGATTCTTTTAAGGGTCCTCCAAGAGCCAGCCAGCAAGGCAAAGCAAATTCAATACCATGAAAAATTGATACATTCATGACTTTTCACCATCAGAGAACCATGGTACATGCAGCAAGCCTGTGGATTATGAAAAAAAAAAAAAAAAAAAACTTCCTAGTGAAGTTATAGAGACCACTGCTCAGTTTTGAAAGAGACATTTTTCTAAGACTCTGAGAACTGGAGGAACCTTTATGCATGGCGTATGGGCACAATGATCATTTCAAATTTTGCTGCACCCACAGTGAGATCTCATAGCTAGCCGTGCCAGAGTTGAGATCTGTCTGGTAGTCATAGCAGGGCCAAGGCCATCTCAGGAAACCAGAAAGGAACTGAAATGATGGACTCTGATCCCACAGAGTCTAGACTGAGATGGCACCTGTTTTGTCTCTCCTACCAGACATGTGGGACCTGACACAGGCTAGGGGGTAAGGGGAAGGACTAGAGACTTGCATAATGACTGCTTTTACGAACAGATGCTTTATCTAGATAAATAGAAGCAGGGGGCCAACTCTGAAACTGTAGAACTCAGAGACTGGGGAAATAACAATCAGTCTGAGAGCAAGAGAGCATGTCAGGAAACCAGCCCAAGTTCCACCCCAACATTGTGCACCCTTGTCCGTATGGCAAGACAGCTATTTACTCTTTGGTGATACAATGCACGTTAGTCTGTCCCTAGGAACATTCTGCCCATGTGGGTCAGCCTCCTGAAGGTGGTAGAAGAGAAAAGAAGCTAGTGTGAGAAAGAAGATGAAACACCCAATATTCAGGCCTACTCTCTTGACCCTTGGAAGGTCTAGAGGAGTTATCACCTGCCATCAAACCCTTAACTTCTCAAATAAGAGTTAGTCCTAGGGGGACCAAAAAGGGGGGGGCGGTATTTGGGGAAGAGCTTCATATCCCATATGCTTGGAGAAAACTTAAGCTTTCTAAGTGGGACCACAAGGATTTACTAAAAGGAGATATGTAAGACAATGATTTGGTAATATAAACTAAGGATTTGTTTCCTCCATTACTTCACTCTTCGCCTCTCTCCCGTTTCTCCTCATCAAACATAGACTATGTATTCACAAATGATTTTCAGTAAAAGGTATTATCCTAGATCTAGATCTATCTATCTATCTACCATCTAGCTACCTCCCTATGTATCTATCATCATCTCTCCATCTGTATACATACATGTGTAGTTTCTTACATTTTATAGCTCTTTATATATAGCTATAAAGTTCATCTAATGCATTCTATTAATTACTCATATATTGTCCCCATTTTTTAAGAATTAAAAAACATCATTTTTGTATGGCATAGAATATAGAAGCAATTTTAATTTTAAAATAATTTATTTTAGATGGACATCTTATCAGTGTAGTATAAGTTCATTTTAATATAATCTGATCATTTTCATAATATGTAAAGGCAAAACTCTATTTTCTCTTATTTAACAATTAAATAACAATTTAATTTATATAACAATTATATACTCTGAATTTCTTTTTTTTTTTTAAAGATTTTATTTATTTATTTGACAGAAAGAGAGAGTGAAAGTGAGCACAAACAGAGGGGAAAGGGGAGAGGGGAGAGGCAGAGGGAGAGGGAGAAGTAAGCTTCTAGCTGAGCAAGGTGCCCAGTATGGGGCTCCACCCCAGGACAGCGGGATCATGACCTCAGCTGAAGGCAGATGCTTCACTGACTGAGCCATGCAGGGGGAGGGACAGAGGGAGAGAGAGAGGGAGAATCCCAAGCAGGCTCCATGCTCAGGATGGAGCCTAATATGGGGCTTAGTCCCATGACCCTGAGATCATGACCTGAGCCAAAATCAAGAGTCAGATGCCCAGATGACTGAGTCCTCCAGGAACCCCTAAAAATCATAATTTTAAACAAAAAACTTAAACAACATGTTGTTGAGTTTAGTTGGGAATCAAGCACCTACCAAAATGAAGAACTAAATCACCGGCGTGTTATGTCATCAAAAGTAGACAGAACCCATCATTTTAACCTTGAAATTTTTGAATATTAAATATAAATTGATTTACTGTTTTATATTTACATTTTATTTCTGACTAGTAAGATTGGAAAGAAAGTTTCAGGCAGTTAACTGTAGAGCTTTTCTGCAAATGAAAGAATCTAGGTGTAGATAATCTTTATGCCCAATAGGCAAAAAAGGCAAATGGAAATGCATGTCACCATTGTTTTTATATTTTATATTCTTTGTTATGCTATATGCAAATCTGATTTGGATGAATGCAACGTTTGATAGAATGAAGATTAGAGTCAAACTTACAGAACTATTCCCACATAGCCTTCATGAGTTTGTGACTTTTATCACAATCAGTTGTGAGGATGAATCAAATAATATAAATAATATGTAATAAAAACAGCTGTTGAATCAAGCAATACAACCTGTAGACAATTCATTCACCAGAACATTTGTCTGACTCCCATTAAAGGTTGTGTATACTCACTCCCCATGCACCTGGAAGCCCTCAAATGTTCCGGATCGCAGGGATAAACATTGCTTAAAAAACAAGACATTGAACCAGATCCCATCAGCCACCTTTAATGATATGAATCCCCAGATACATCCCTTGAAAAATGCTAATGTACTGATGTTCAAGATAGCAAGATAATAGAACACAACTTAGAAATGCCTAACTTATAGCTTCAAAACTGACCTTTTCTTCCTTATAAATAAATATATTTTTAAAGATTTTATTTATTTATTTGAGAGAGAGAGAGAGCAAGAGAGGGAGGGAACACAAGCAGGCAGCGGCAGGCAGAGGGAGAGGGAGAAGCTGTCGCCCCGCTGAGCAGGAAGCCTGATATGGGGCTCAATCCCAGGATCCTGGGATCATGTATGACCTGAGGCGGAGGCAAGACACTCAACCAAATGAGCCACCCAGGCGCCCCTAAATAAATATTTCTGCAAATCATTCTGTATAATAATAGCCTTAGGCGGAAAGTCCCCACAAAATGGTTGGATAGATACAAACTCTTAAAAATGCATTTATAAATTTACTTAAATACGTGGGAGTTGATTTGAACTGACTTGCAGTTACTGGAGAGGGTCCACCCTCCTTCCAAACCCAGTGCTTTCCACCGAGAAAGTGGCCTTCGGAATATGTATCTATTTTTCACACTGTATGTTATTTGCCCTGGGTTACTGAGCACATTCTCAAACTTCTCTTTCTACCCAAACCTACAGAATAATTAAGAAAGGGAAACAGTGATTAAATAGGACCTCATGAAGACGCCCCCGAGAGCCCATAGACAACAGGTGATTGCTGAAAACGTGAGGAGAGTGTTTGGAAAAACCATTCATGTATATGCAAGGACATTGTCACTCTGTTTTTGCATCAGAGACATTTGGTCTTTCGACCTGTAAGGAAACCCATCCAACTTGTCTTTATTAATTGCTCTTGGGCCCCAAACAGAAGACTTAAGAAGTAAATTTTGGCCTAGATTTCATTTTATTTGTTTTCCTTTAGCAAACCAGTTTTCACACCCTTCCTTTCTCTGCTGGGTTATATTTGTTCTTCTAGCATCTGTCCTAACTAACTCAGTAGCAATGACATTGGGGGAAGTACTTCCCCAACGTGCTTTACAAAGCGAGCCCCCAAAACCAAATCTGGCTGCTAAACTCAGAATTCTTCCTGCTACACCATGCCGCCTCCACTCTGCAGAGATGGATGCCACAGGACTAACTCTGGGACAGCTAGGAAGCAGGGATGAGTGGCAGTTATCAGAACTACAAGTTTTCTCTTTTCCAACTAACCCGTATCATCAAATAAATCACAGAGATGACTCTTGCAAGCTCAGCTGGAAAGCAGGATTCTTTCCTTCCAGGAAAAAAAGAAGAGCAAGAGGAAGTCATCCTAGACAGAGATACTATTTCATTTTGCTTTTTTACATTTCCTAAATCAGCCAGGGTACTATTTCTCTCCTCACTTCAATCCAGACCTGGAATGTGGGAAGAGTTAGAAAGACTCCGGAAGGCTCAAGGAAGCACCGGAAGGAAATGGGACCAGAGCGTGCCCACCTCACTAGAAGGTCCATCCACATGGAATTAG
Organism: Mustela nigripes; assembly: GCF_022355385.1. Taxonomy (NCBI): domain Eukaryota; kingdom Metazoa; phylum Chordata; class Mammalia; order Carnivora; family Mustelidae; genus Mustela; species Mustela nigripes. Next base: position 21,130,481 of record NC_081565.1, on the reverse strand, counting down.
GCTAAGTCTCCTTCTCCCAACTCTTCGTCCATGCTCCTGTCATATTGACACAGGACAGAGGGAGGTGTTTACTGCTGAGTCAGGCATATCTCTTCTGTTTGATTTCATGGGAACAGCAAGAGTTGCGATCATTAAAACAGTATCTAAAGGAACTGGAACCCTCATATACTGCTGATCTGGAATGTAAACTGGTATACACTACTTCTTAAAACATCGAACATGCTCTGCTGAGTGAAAGAAGCACATGTATTATGTGGGTGCACAAAAGGGCACATACTGTGTGATTCCATATTTATGAAATTTCCAGAATAGGCAATTCCATAGAGATAGAAAGTAGGTTAGTGTGGTTTTCAGGAGACAGGGGAGGGAGGAATTGGGACTGACTGCTAATGGGTATGGGGTCTCTTTCTGGGCTCATGGAAATATTCTGGAATTAGATCGTAGTGATGGTTGCACAACATAGTGAATATACCCCAAACCACACAACTGTATACTTCAAAACGGTAAATGTTTATGTTATATGAATTATATCTCAGTTAAAATAAATTAAAAATTAAAACACTGGGGACCCACATTCCAAAAGGTCTGAACTGAATCAATAACTTTATATAGATATATCCAATTACATAAAGGATACCTTTCTCAGTCTGGAAAAAAAAGGGAATGAAGAGGAATAGGAAGACCAGTTTTGTCTGAGAAACATGATCTACTGGTCTACTTGTGTTTTCATAGCAAAAAATAAAGGCGGGCAGAATCTTACCATAAATCTTACCACGCAGTCCACTCCTGAGGCTCTACCCAAGGGAAATGAAAATAGCGTCACACAAATAATTGTGCAAGAGTAGTCATAGTGGCATTATTCATGAGGGCCAAAAGCTAGTCCACCCAGTGGTGAGTAGGACAGTAAAATGTGGTGTATCCACATAATGGAATACTATCCAGCAATTACAGGAACAAAATACTGCTCCATGAAATGATGTACACAGAAGACTTCAAAAACACGAGGCTATGTGCAAAAAAGCCAGAGACAAAAGACTACATATTCTCTGGTTTCACTTGTGTACATTTCACAGAAAAGGGGAATGATGAGAAAGTTCTAAAATTGGACTGTGGTGGTGGTTGCATGGCTCTGTGAATCTACGAAAAATTACTGAAGTGTATATTTCAGTTAGTGAAGTGGGGGGTGATTGCCAGAGGAGGGTAGGCAGGAAAGAGGAAGAAGAGAAACAGAAAGAAATATATTTTAACACATTAGCATATAATTAATATAGTATATGATATATAATTGTGTATTAATAAATTAACGTGTAATTAACATATTAACACAAGAGAATATAAAACAATGTGACAGAAGTAACACAGAAGTTACAGCTAATGCAAAATACTCAGAAAAGTTTCAGTAAAATGTGGGTAAAGATATACATCAAGGAAACACATAAAAGCCTGGCAATATTCACAGCAGAAAAGTGGAATTCAAGGGCTAAGCCTTCAATGAGACAAAGAGAATCATTTTATATGAATAAAAGGTAAGAGATACAGGGAAGAAATATTAAAGCTCAACATTCTCTGATTTTCTAAATACATGATTGCACCTATTTCTGTTGGTCTATCACCAAACAGACAACAAATAAGTTTATAATAACATCAAATAATATGTACACGTTTGAATTGGTAGATACATTAAATATGTATAAAATAGTTTCTTTTTAAATGTCCAGGAAAAATTGGCACAGAGAAACAGCCCAACAAGAAAACCTCAAGCTCTGAAACATAGTACTTTTTCAGACCGTATTCTCTGACCACAGAGCCTAAGAGACATTAATAACAAAACTACAACACAAAAATAAAACCTCTACTACAGAGGAAGAGAAATTTTAGTTCTTCTCCTCATGCCACATGCTTCTCTGCCCACTCTCTTCCTCCCTCACACTTTTCCCCTAAACCAGGCGGCTGTGGAGCTCTGCTCACTTCTTTGTCCTTTTCCAGTTCTGTACATTAGGGGACCACTGATGCCCAGGTGCTCACCATCAGGGCACCCCTTAGAGCCCAGCCAGCTTTCCCAGCCTGATGCCTGGGTATTTGCTCCCAAGATTTAGAGCACGGTCTCTGTTGGGCTTGACTCTGAGTTCTGTGCTCCATTCTAGCTTCTTCAGAAGCTAGAACATTGTTATGAACTGGTTCGGCTCTTAATAAGATAGGGCTTTGATTCCCATTTGATTCATATTTCTTCTGTAAAACTCCGTGAGAATCTCCAAGGAGAAGTATAGAGTGACTGGATGAAGATGATTTATGCATTTCTGCAATCCCAGATATAAACATTACTGGCAAGTTTCACTAACATTCCATCTTGATTTTTAATATCTACCAATTGGAAACTAGAAAAGACTTCTGTGCTGCCCAACATTAAAATACTATTACAAATTATAAAACAGAACTTATAAAAACTAATGAGATGCTTCCAAAAAAATGAACTATTGAGACTCTATCAAGACAAAAATCTTCTACACAGCTAAGGAAACAATCAACAAAACTGGAAGGCAACCCACAGAATGGCAGGGGATAGTTGCAAATGTCTTAGCAGATAAAGGGCTAGTATGCAGCATCTGTAAAGAACTTACCAAACACAACACTCCAAAAATAAATAATCCATTTAAGAAATGGGTAGAAGACACAGACATTTCTCCAAAGAAGACATACAAATGGCTAATAGACACATGAAAAAATGCTTAACATTCCTCCTCATCAGGGAAATACAAATCAAAACCACAATGAGATACCACCTCACACCTATCAGAATGGCTAAAATGACCAACTCAGGAAGCAGCAGACACTGGCAAGGATGTAGAGAAAAGGGAAACTCTTTTGCACTGTTGGTGGGAACGCAAACTGGTGCAACCACTCCGGAAAACAGTATGGAGATTCCTCGAAAAGTTAAAAATAGAACTACCCTATAACCCAGCTATTGCACTACTAGGCATTTATCCAAAGGCTACAAACATAGTGGTTTGAAAGGGCACATGCAGTCCAATGTTATAGCCGCAATGTCCATAATAGCCAATCTGTGGAAGGGGCCCTGATGTCAGTTGACTGATGAATGGATAAAACACACACACACACACACACACACACACACACACACACACACACAAGAATATCCTTCAGCCATCAAAAAGAATGAAATCTTGCCATTGCAATGATGTGGATGGAACTAGAGTATATTAGATTAAGCAAAATGAGTCAGTCAGAGAAAGACAAATACCACACGACTTCACTCATACATGGAATTTAAAGAGAAGGGAAAGAAAAATAAAACAAGATAAAAACAGAGAGGGAGGCAAACCATAAGAGACTCTTAACTATAGGAAACAAACTGAGGGTTGCTGGAGGGAGGTGGGTAGGTATGGGCTAAGTGGGTGATGGGCATTAAGGAGGGCACAAGTTGTGATGAGCACTGGTTGTTGTATGTAAGTGATGACATGAAGTTCTATTCCTGAAACCGATACTACACTATTGGTTAACTAACTTAAATTTAAGTAAAATCTTGGAAGAAAAAAAAAAGGCCTTTAGAGAAGTAATCAAGTTAAAAGATCATTAGGGCGGTCTCTAATCCAACACGATGAGTGTCCTTATAAAGAAGGGACATTTGGACACAGAGACAGACCTGCACAGAGAGAAGAGGACGTGAAGACAGGGAGGACGTCACATAAAAGTGAAGACAGATACTGGAGCGACGTGTCTACAAGCCAAGGAATTAAACAATGTGCCAGCAAATCACCCGCAATTAAGAGAGGGGCATGGGGAAGATTCTGTCTCACAGCCCACAAAGCAACCAACCTGGGGACACCTTGATATTGGCCTTCTGGCCTCCAGGACCGTGAGATAATGAATTCTTGTTGTCTGAGCCACACAAGTTGCGGGACTTTGTTAAGGCAACCCCAGAAATCAAAAACACTGTCCAAAATGCTAGCACTTTTGCAGGGTAGGTCTTTTGAAAGCCCTAAAAAAAAGTTGTTCCCCTGCTTGTTCTGCGACGAGTATGACCTCTTCCACCTTTCCCTATCCCCCATGGGACAGCTCCCATCTCCTGGGATTCCTTGTCTGGGTGATGGCCCTGTTGGTAGGGGACCAGAAAGAAAGCTTAAAGCCCAGCGACCTTCCTCAGTCAGTGCTCACTCTTCCTGTGGAAAATTTCTACCACACAAGATGTTGAGGAGGTAGGCTTCTCTACTGGTAAGCATACAGCCAAGCAGGGAATAAAATGTCAATTCTCCATTCTTGAAGCCATTCTTGATCTTTAAAAGTGATTATTTTGAAACCACCTTGCCCTTGAAAAGATCAGTGTCTCCTTCCTCCCCAGGGGAGTGTGAGGAGAGCCTCTATTTAGGGGTGTCAACTTCCTTGTGCTTCTCAGGCCTTTTCTTGTAGAGACCTGGGGTTGGGAGACTGAGGGGAGCAGCAGGGCCAGATTTATTCTTCCATGTGTCACAGAGCTGTCTGTGAGGCATCTGACCCCAACTTCTGGAAGCTTTTGAACTTAGAATATGTGGTGCTTGGTTAGCTCCCCTTGCCCTCAGTTTTAGCCACAGTTCCAAAACAAAAGGAAAAATGCCACCCAGTACCTTGTTATGAATGGATGGTGATTCTGCTATTAAATTAAAATATTTTCTTGTTTTAAAAAAACAACAACAATGAGATGCTTCCACTTAATAATGCTTTTTTTGTTGTTGTTAACAAAACAAAGAATAACAACACGTTAACATTTTAATGACAGATTTAAATAAAACCCAATGGAAAGAAATTAAGATGATCAAAATAATAAAGATAAAGGTGGAAATCAATTGTAAACAAAATTGGACAGAACAGATAAGTAAATCCAAGAGCTGTTTCTTTGGGTTACTTAGTTATTTAAAAATAATACTAAGGCAACACAAATAATAAGATTTATCCCTAGTTTTAAAAGGATTTATTTAGTGACATGAAGATTTAGAAATCATTAACAAATACCATAAATTTCTGTGTGCTAATTATTGCTAAGAGCTCAATGAAATACACAAATCTCAATGTGCCAAGCTCCCTGCCACCTACCAGACCTCATCACACCCTGAGACCTCACTCCTCATTTCAACAGCCCTGATGCAGTGAGATTTCCTCAGAACAAGGCTGTTGGCCTTAAGTCTTGGCAAGACTACTTGGCCTCTTTCTCTAACAAGGCAAAGAAAATCAAGGTTACACTACAAACCTCAGGGCACAAACTACTCCTTTCAAGAAGTGTTGACCTTGTCTCTATTCAAGCTGACCTGCAGCCCCACTGAGAGTCTTGCAAGAAAGCCTAAAATAAGCTGGGAGAACCTGTAGACTAAAAAGGGCGTAGAGCCCAGTGTTTGACCTGAACTGAAGACTTCGTTACGGGAGAAAGCAAACGGGAGGTGGGGGAGGAAAAGATCATAAACGTTCCATGGGAAGAAGCTAAACAAATTTGCACCAGGCTAATCCGTTCAGTTTCTTTTCTAGTCCCATCTTTCCTACTTTTCGTTGTATGATTTCTGATTTTGTCCTTCCTGTAAATTGGACATAATCACTTACCTCTCACAGAACTGTTAGAGGAAATATGGTAGCCTCTGCGGAAGAACTTCGCAAAGAACAATGCTTGATAGAATGGTAGCGCAGGAAGAGGGGTTTCACTGCATGAGATAAGACAACACATGCCTTGAATCTGTTCTAGGACAGTCACAACATTCAACTTTCAAATGCAATTGTCTTCCTTGGTCTCCTCGGACCTACTTGGAGCTGCCAGTAGGCTACAGTGTGGTTAAAGACCCTTTTTAAACCAGAAGGTCCAGCTGTCCCAGCCAAGGGGCTGGGGGGGCGGGAGTAGCATACTTACAGAGCTCAATAATCCCACAAGGATATTAACAAGGGCAACCTGGACCTTAGCTCCTCCTCTTGGGCACCCACATTTCTTGATCGCCAAGACCTTTGGGTGAGAGCTTAAGTGGAAGTACAGATCTAGAGAACTGACTTTTTTTTTTTTAAGATTTTATTTATTTATTTGACAGACAGAGATCACAAGTAGGCAGAGAGGCAGGCAGAGAGAGAGGAGGGGAAGCAGGCTCCCCGCTGAGCAGAGAGTCCGATGCGGGGCTCAATCTTAGGACCCTGGGATCATGACCCGAGCCGAAAGCAGAGGCTTTAACCCACTGAGCCACCCAGGCACCCCTAGAGAACTGACTTTTAAGTACAAAACAAATAGTTTAAAATCCCACTAGGACTCAGACCCATGTGGAAAAAGAGCAGATAAGGCCACCGGAGGTGGCTCAGCCACGCTGGGACTGGGAGCTTATTGATTGGTTTGTATGTTGGTGTGTGATGGAAACCCACTCCTCTGTCTCTTCTAGCAAATATTTAGTAGAATCCACATTGTTCATTAATGTTTTGTTAAACGGATTTTTTTTAGGAAGGCCTCGAGTCTGGTGTCATGAGTAGCAAGATCAGAGGCTGCACTTGGAAGACAGAAATTCCTGAAATAGTAGTATACATCTTAGAAGTCCAGAGGAAAAATTTTAAGAGATAATTTCTGGCTGGCCCAACTTGGGACAGGAATGACAGTTTGGATTAATAAACTATGGCCAAGTTGGGCCAGCCAGAAACTCTCTCTTAAAATTTTTCATCTGGACTACTAAGATGTATACTGATGTCTATTTCAGTAACCATAGGATTAATATACTATGGTCAAACTTTGGAAAACAGTATGGAGAGTCCTTAAGAAATTAAAAATAGAGCTACCCTATGACCCTGCAATTGCACTACTGGGTATTTACCCCAAAGATACAGATGTAGTGAAAAGAAGGGCCATCTGTACCCCAATGTTTATAGCAGCAATGGCCACAGTCACCAAACTGTGGAAAGAACCAAGATGCCCTTCAACAGATGAATGAATAAAGAAAATATGGTCCATATATACACTGGAGTATTATGCCTCCATCAGAAAGGATGAATACCCAACCTTTGTATCAATGTGGATGGGACTGGAGGAGATTATGCTGAGTGAAATAAGTCAAGCAGAGAAACTCAATTATCATATGGTTTTACTTACTTGTGGAGCATAAGGACTAACATGGAGGACATTGAGAGTTGAAGAGGAGAAGTGAGTTGGGGGAAATTGGAGGGGGAGATGAACCATGAGAGACCATGAACTCTGAGAGAAAAACTGAGGGTTTTGGAGTGGGTGAAGGGGATTGGGGTGAGCCTGGTGGTGGGTATTAAGGAGGGCATGTATTGCATGGAGCACTGGGTGTGGTGCATAAACAATGAATCTTGGAACACTGACCACTGAAAAAAAAATAAAATAAAATTACAAAAATAAATAAACTAAAAAAATAAATAAATAAACTATGGCCAAGTGGATACAGCCAAGTGATGTCGACATGGCAATGAGAGGTCTTGTGGATCAGGGGCCATGGCCAGGAAGAGACTCTTGGTGAGCTGGGCAGATGCTCTAAGAGGAACTATTATAAGAATACACACCACAGTGTGAAACTAGCTTATCTCTGGGGATGAGACTGTGCGTGTCTTTTTGTTTTGGTTTGTATCATTCAAGAATGGGTTATTTGCAAGAAACAGAAACACAACTCTAACGATCTGAGGGAGAAAGTGAAAATCATCCAAAGGCTAATGGGAGGCCCCTGAGAGCAGGGTACAGCTGGTCTCAAAAACAGCCAGAGGGTGCCTGGGTGGCTCAGTGGGTTAAGCCTGTGCCTTCGGCTCAGGTCATGATCTCAGGGTCCTGGGATCGAGTCCCTCATCAGGCTCTCTGCTCAGTGGGGAGCCTGCTTCCTTCTCTCTCTCTCTCTCTCTGCCTGCCTCTCTGCCTACTTGTGATCTCTCTCTCTCTGTCAAATAAATAAATTAATAAAATCTTTAAAAACAAACAAACAGCCAGAAACAGAATCTTCAACACCCTGCCAGCACCATTTTTCACTTCCGGTTCTTTCCAAATGTCAGTTTACTTTCCTCCAGATTTTTCCACACAACAGGAGACATGGCTGCAAGAGGCTCCCCGGCCTGGCATCTCCCTCTTTCACCACCAGAATGAGACAGATAATTACTCTGTCTGGTTCCAAATTTTAAAGCCCCAGAGATCAGCTTAACTCAGGCAGGAGTCCTTATAGCCTTGTTCCCCCTTCTGTCCACACTGTCTGACACGTGGGAGAGCCTAAGTCCACAGGTTAAACAAATAGTGGATGTGAGGGAAATGGGGGGAACCTCGTGAAAGATAACTCCTGAGTGTGGGGACCAATGGGGAGGTGATACCATTAACTCAACCAGGCTGCAGAAAAATCACAGCCTTGTGGAGGACCCAGAGGATTGCTTCGCAGCGAAGGATGTCAACGTTGGAGTTAGACGGTCTGGATTGCAATTCAGCTCCTCCACTGACGGTCCCTGTGACTGTGGGCGAGTTATCTCAACCTTCAAAGCCTCCACTGCTCCACCCATAAATAGAGATCATTTTAACGTCCAGTTTTAGGGCTCCTGGTCAAAATTAAATAAAATACCCTGTACAGAGCGCTCAATAAGCAACTGATACTATTACATTCTTCTTGCAACCGCACCGCCCTGTTTTCGAATGGACTTTCGCCATCTTTGTGGTTAGAACAGATTCTTTTCTGATGATGGTGTTAGGTTGCACATTCCCACATCCATGCCAGTTAATCAGTCTGTTTCTCCAGTCCAGAGGCAAAGATATGTGCTCAATCATCCTTCTCTCAAAGGGGAGAAATCACTTTGGAGCCCTCTCTTTTGTTTGGGTCCTGGTCATAATGGAGCCTACACCATAAGAAGCGTAGGTATGTTGCACAAAAACATCACCAGGAAAGCTCTTGGCAGATTGCCAGGCAGCAATATCCAAAAGAAGGTGACAGTCATGTTCAGAGAGTTCAGGCCTCCCCCAGCAGAATCTGAGACAGTGTGGGGCCCACCCATGGTCCTGGTCACTCATTATGGCAACCATACCTCAACGTGGGGAAATCCAAAGGCTTTGGCTTCTCTCTCTGAACCTTATGGTTGAAAGTAATTTCCCCCCCTTGGTTTTTAAGTATCAGATAAGGGATTGGAATATGTCCTTTACCTGGGAGAACATGTACATTTAAAATGTGGTCTTTTAAATTTCTTCTTACATAAGGACAATGGCTTTGGAGTCACCCCAACCCTCTAGGTAGGTAATGCTTTGAAGGTATATAAGTAGAACCTAGAATAAGAAAGAAATTTTGTGGGTTTTCCTTTTTATTAGTAGAATAAATTGTAATATTTTATATAAAGGTCCTAATTTTTATAACAGCCTCAACTATGTTGGGGCAAATTATATTTTTCAAAGATGGCTACACTGACATATACCCCAGCCCACATACTCTGATTATAAGGAAATGCAAATAACTAGTTTCATTCAAAAGATACTGATTGTATCCTATTAACTATTGACTCTTGTGTCATAACCCAAAATTCAGACCTAGCACTTGACTTAAAGTCGTGTTATATCCTATTCTGCATTCGTGTAATGCTAAAAGCCCAGGATGTAGAATTAAATTTCCTGGGTGTGAGTCTTCACTTACCACTAATTGCATGACCTTGTACAAGGGACTTAACCTTTCCATGCCTCCGTTTCTTCATCCGTAAAATGGGAATAGCAACAGTTCCTAACTTGTCGAGTTGTCACTAGTAAGTTAATACACCTAAATAAATAATTCAGAATCATTCAGAAAACACGTCATACATTTATATATGCTGGCTGCTATTATTATTCTGGGTTTACCTGCTCAAGTGCCTGGTACAGAAGGAAGGAAAGGAAGAAGTAATTCGATATCAAGCTTACTTCCTTTACTCAGGTCAATGACGTCATCTGTTGACTCTACTAGGGCTGCTCTGCTGGGCATTTCTCCGGTAACCATGTCCTAATTCACTGTGGCAGGACTGGGGTGGCGCTGACTTGATCCACGTACTTTCTGGAAGCTGAGGTCTGGGAATAGATATGTGTGTGTGTGTGAAGGGGGAAGGTGGAGACATCAGGGCACTGCAAGGAAAGCTAACCCTGTCGAGGGAAAGGACCAACCAAATTCAGGGCTCTTGTTGCCCCAGGAACTAAATCCATGTTTTATCATTTCTCTCAAGTCTGGGCTCCAGCTGCCCTCCGTCTTGACCCCAGAGGGAGGGAAAGAGTGGGACAGGCCTGTACAGTAACTTGTACTAAGTGAGGCCGAAGCTGAGACTTCTGGGCAGGGAGGGCACCCTGGAAGAGGGGAGAGAAAAGACAGAACATGCTTTAGATCTCCTCAGCCTTCCTGCTCCAATCAGTGAGGGAGAGACGGGGTCCTGCCTGCCCCGTTTCCAGATGAACTGTATTCTTCATGACTTCCCAAACCGACCCTGCTTACCCTACTCCCTCCAGTCTGAGCACCACAACTTATGGAGGCCACTCAACAGTTGAATGCTTAGTCAGGGTTTTGTGTTAAAATTAAAACAGTTGGGGGTGGAATGGTGGGGGGCAAAGGGGTGCAGGGAAGAGAAGAAAGATGATTTCTTGAATGCCTACTAAAAGTCAGGAGAAGTGCTGAGTCCTTTTCCGTGATCTCATGTAGCCCTCGAAAATGACTCTGAGGGGTGACCCCTTGGCTCAATTGGTTAAGCATCAGGCTCTTGATCTCGGCTCAGGTCTTGATCTTGGGGTCATGAGTTCAAGCCCTGCATTAGGCTCCACCCTGGGCATGGACCCTACTTAAAAACAAACGAACGAACAACAAATAAAACGTACTCTGAGTTCAATATTTCTATTTATTTTCAGGCAAAATGGAAACCGAAGTTTGGTGCCAGGACTGGAATTTGAATTCAGCACCGGCTCCAAGGTTCGCGATCTTCCGAGTCAGCCAGAAAAAAAAAGGGGGGAAATAGGACAGTCGGTGCCAAAACAGGACTTCAGATTCACAATAGCAGGATACGCTGAGCACAGTGGAGTTCTCCGGTTATCACCTGCTCTCATCCTGCCTGTTTACAAGGCAGGAAATGAAGTGGGGATGGCAAGTGTGAGGAGAAAATTCACAAGCCGGCCAGCTCTAGAGCTTTCACTCAGCGGCATGATTCCGCCTCATTTTGTTATCAGCAGGAGAGATAAACTGTCAAGGCTGTGGAAGGTCACAAGATGAGTGTGTCAGCCTTGTCTCCCAAAGCCACGCCAGACTGCAGGCACAGCAAGAGAAATCACAGATGTGGGCTCCGGGATGGTCAGAGGAAGCCCTGGGGCACGAGCAGCTCCCTCCCGCAGCTAATCTCCCGCTGTCTGACTCACGGACTCACACAGCCTCACAGACACAGTAGGATTTAGCAAACTTCACAGGGAGACATACTTGGTTCAAACCCTGGTTCCACTAGGTCCCCTTATAGGGTTGTTGTGAGAAATACACTAAGACAACATCCTAGGAAAAACCCCCATATAGTAGTGTTCACTTACGTCACTGGCCAAGGGTAATTCTAGACTATCCAACTGGTTACAGGGTTCTGCCAGCTCTAAGTCTTAAACATTCCAAGTCAGGGGGCGCCTGAGTGTCTCAGTGGGTTAAAGCCTCTGCCTTCGGCTCAGGTCATGATCCCAGGGTCCTGGGATGGAGCCCCACATCAGGCTCTCTGCTTGGCGGGGACTCTGCTTCCTCCTCTCTCTCTGCCTGCCTCTCTGCCTACTTGTGATCTTTGTCTGTCAAATAAATAAATAAATAAAATCTTAAAAAAAAAAAAGCATTCCAAGTCAGCCTCTTTCCCCAGCCTCAGTTCAGGCTACCAGAATGTTCCACCAACACATCCAACCTGACTTCATTATAGTCTCAGAAAAATAGATTTGAAGGGGGGGGTAACCCCATATCATTTAGTTTTCAACTTGTATTCTACCATTACAACACACACCTATAGTTTACTGATAACTAAGATAGCTTAGAAACCCTCTGGTTATCTTTAGAAATAGCACATTCTGTACACTATCTGAGAGGACTGTGTGGTTTTCAGTCATTTTGGTGGGAAGAGTCATTTCCACTTTACGGCTCCTTCTCTACTACTCACAGCTGATCCTGAACCCATCAGTGGGCTACTTGGCTTGGCTCAGTAGCAGTGGTTCCTCTTCCGGAGAAAACCCCAGGCTTTTTATACCATGAGCAACACAGAGTACATCTACAGTTTTGTGCAACCTCCACCATTGTCGCGCTGCAGAATATTTTTGTCACCCCAAAAGGAAACCTCAAACCCATTAAGCAGCTACTCCTCATTCTCTCCTCCCCTAGCAGCTGGCAATCACCAATCTACTTTCTGTCTCCGTGGATTGGCCTCTTCTGGATGTTTCATACAGACGGAATCATACAGACAATGTATCTGTGAGAGCTAAGGCTAAGCTATCACACCGAGGGGTCCTGGCCCGGGAGGCCCGCAGGCCAATCAGGGATCCCCAGGCTCACCGACTGCACTGCGGTCCAGCTCACCTTGACTGACCCAATAAGTGACTTTCTCAGATGAGGAAATACTTAACTGGGCTGCTTTTTCAACGATTCTATGGATTGAAACCCCATCTTCCCTTTCTCCAGCCTGATTGTGCACATCAAAACCAACAGCTCCAACACTGTGGCGGGGCCATTCTGCTGCAAGCTCTCTGATGCTCTTTTTTTTTTTTTTTTAATTTTTAAAAATTAACATAAAATGTATTATTAGCCCCAGTGGTATAGGTCTGTGAATCGCCAGGTTTACACACTTCACAGCACTCACCATAGGACATACCTTCCCCAATGTCCATAACACCACTCTGATGATCTTTTAAAAAAAGATTTTATTTAGGAGCGCCTGGGTGGCTCAGTGGGTTAAGCCTCTGCCTTCGGCTCAGGTCATGATCTCAGGGTCCTGGGATCGAGTCCTTCCTTGGGCTCTCTGCTCAGCGGGGAGCCTGCTTCCTCCTCTCTCTCTGCCTGCCTCTCTGCCTGCTTGTGATCTCTGTCAAATAAATAAATAAAATCTTTGATAAAAAAATATTTTATTTATTTATTTAAGAGACCAAAAGCGTACACATGAGAGAGTACACGTGAGAGTGCAAAGAGCGGGGGCACAGGAAAAAGCAGACTCCCCACCGAGCAGAAGCCCTGACATGGGGCCCAATCCTGATCCCAGAACCCCAGGATCACGACCCGAGCTGAAGGTAGATGGTTAACCCACTGAGCCAGCCAGGCGCCCCTCTCTGATGCTATGTGAAGCCTCATTCTTGTGGAATGAGGATTGGCTGGGAAGAGGGTCTAGGACAGAGCTCTAAAGAGCTTCAACGGAAGAGACTGGCTAGAGGCATCTTTGACAAGGAGGCTACGAAAAAGTGATGAGAGATGTAAGAGAAAAACTCGGGACTGTGAGATGTCAGAGAGGCCAGTGAAAACAGGTTTCAAGAAAAGGAAGGAAGGAAAAAAAAAAAAAGAAAGGGAAGGGAGTCAACAGAGCTCCAAGAAGCTGAGGTGAACAGGCTAGCTTCGGGGGAGCAGGTCCTGGGAAGGCCAGATTGCTGTGGGCTGTGAGTGGAATGGAGGCGAGGGGGGCAGACACGAGGGTTCTCAATGTCAAGAACTCTGGTTACCAAGGAGAGAAGAGAAGGTGGGGCCTTTGGAGGAGGAGGAGGAGACCCCTAAAAATGGGGTCTTTGGAGGGTTGTTTTGGGGTTTTGTGTTGGGGCATGGAAGAAAAGAGCATGTTTTAATGCGGTTGGGGAGTCTTCCATAAAGGAGAGATTTGACGAGCCGGGGAGGGGACCACCACATACCGTGGTCCCTCAGAAGGCAGAGGATGGGGTCAGACCAAAGTTCTCCTGAGGATGGTGCCACCACAGCCATGAGAGTCTGGGTGGAAGACCACCAGGCACACGGTCTGTCAAACTTAACCGGAAGCTGGGAGACGCCGTGTGTCCACAGAAAATGGCAGGTGGAGGGCTCCTCCCTGGACCCATCTGTCCTCACACCAGAATGACTTTCCAGAAGTTGTCTCAGACAAGGGCCGGGTGCAGAGCCCGCCTGGCTCCCATCCACACGCCTCCCTCACAGGCTCCCTCACAGCTGCCCGAGAGGCTGACAAAGCCTCCATGTGAGTGTCTTTCATTGCGTAAAGGGACAGCAATGAGTGGGAACATGTGGATGAGAGCAAGAGCCAGAAAACAGGATTCCTGCCTCCCAAACTCTAATTCCCACCCTGTTTGACAGCGGCGACGCCCCTCTGACGGAGCAGGCTCTGGGCAGTGGACCGACTAAACACACAAAGGAAAAGATCAAAGTAAGGGCTCAGAGCATGTTTCACAGGAAGGAGTGTAAACCGTATCTTGGTTATTTCAAATAAATAAATCTGGAGGATTTTGAATCATTAATTATCCTGTCTCTGCAGGATGTACATCCTGAGATATGTTTGTCCTCCCCGGGATGGTTGGCTCCCTTTCCAAGGAGATTATTACACAAAAGCCTGGGCCCAACAGGAGCGGAGAAGGAACTGTCACTTCTACTGCAAAGACACATGATTGGCGGTGGCCCTGGTGACCAGGCCGAGGGTGGGTGGCCCGTCAGCCTACAGCCCTCCAGCCTGGGCATTCGGGGGCTCTACTCAACCACCTGTACTTCGGAGCCTCCGCAGGCCCCCATCTCACCCTGGTCCAGTTCAAGTTCTCCCCTCCTCTCCTCCTGGGTGTCCCCAGCCCAGCGAGGATCATGCGATTACGATGTGCTTATGAAGCTTGAGCTGGGGGTCGGGTCAGCTACTGATTCTCAGGATGAGTCACAAGCCCCGAAGAAGAAGGAAATGTTGGTGTCAAGTGCCAGTTTCTCAAGCCCGGGCCTTATCCTGCCCTCCAGGGTGAATGTCACAGTTCCGCACGTGACTTCACCTCTGGCGCTCTAGGCTCCGAGTTGGACAGCGAAGGGTGCCGAGATCACGGATTCCTCAAAAGCACTTTGATGGCACTATTTTATTTAATCCTCACATCTCTGGAGGCACAGAAGGGATTACTAGAACACTAGAACATCTCAGATGATGAAACTAAAGCCGAACGATGTTAATGATATGCCCGTGGTTTTACAGCCTAGAAGACAAATCAGAACTTGAACCTGCATCAATCTGACTCTTATTCAGTCTGGCTTTGCTGCCTAAGACTAAGTTCTGCACTCAGGAAATGAATAAGGAATATACATAAATTACCAGAATGGGAATATGCATTAGAATCCAGTAGGGAGGGGCACCTGGGTGGCTCAGTGGGCTAAGCCTTTGCCTTCGGCTCAGGTCATGATCTTGGGGTCCTGGGATTGAGCCCTGCTTCAGGCTCTCTGCTCAGCAGGGAGCCTGCTTCTCATCTCTGTCAAATAAATAAACAAAATCTTAAAAAAAAAAAAGAATCCATTAGGGAGGGGCGCCTGGGTGGCTCAGTCAGTTAAGTGTCTGCCTTTAGCTCAGATCCTGATCCCAGGGTCCTGGGATTGAGCCCCGTGTTGGGCTCCCTGCTCAGCAGAGAGCCTGTTTCTTTCTTCCTTTCCCTCTGCCACTCCCCTCTGCTTGTGCCGCCCTCTGTCCCAAATGAATAAATAAAATATTTTTTAAAACTCCAGTAAAGATTGAGAGAAAGGAAACACCACATCTAAACTTTTTAATTTGGGAGGTATGGTCCAACTGTCTGAGGAAAAACAAGCCAGTATATCTGGAAGCAAATCCGTTTCAAAAAATCTTGTTAGGCGAACTTGCAAGTTGGAGAAACAAAGTGAGACTTCCAGGGGTGGAGAGGAGGGCGAACATTGAAGATGGGACCTAGTGGTCGGCTTGGGATATGCAGAGATAGAGGGGGCCTATGGATGTTACTTCCAGAACAGGTTTGGGAAGACAAAAGCCATGATTGTCAAACAGAAGGCCTAGAAGCAGAAGCATGTTAGGAATGAATTTGTAACTCCAACCTGAATATGCACAAGAATGAGAGCATTGCTCTGTTTACTTTCCATAAAATTAGGGTACGTATGACACTGAGCCCCCGTTCCATCCCACTGGTGGCATTTATTTTAACATCAAAGATTGAGAGGGTTCTCTAAAGATACAAACCTAGTGATCCGAAGGGGCACGTGCTCCCCAATGTTTATAGCAGCAATATCCACAATAGCCAAACTGCAGAAAGAACCCAGATGTCCATCAACAGATGACTGGAAAAAGAAGATGTGGTATATATATACAATGGAATATTATGCAGCCATCAAGAGAAACGAAATCTTGCCATTTGCAATGACGTGAATGGAACTAAAGGGTATTATGCTGAGTGAAATAAGTCAATCAGAGGAAGACAATTATCATATGATCTCACTGATATGAGGAATTTGAGAAACAAGACAGAGGATCCTAGGGGAAGGGAGGGAACAATGAAACAAGACGAAACCAGAGAGAGACAAACCATAAGAGACTATTAATCTCAGGAAACAAACTGAGGGTTGCTGGAGGAGAGAAGAGTGGGAGGGATGGGGTGGCTGCGTGATGGACACTGGTGTGGGCTATGGTGAGCGCTGTGAATTGTGTCAGACTGAGGAATCACAGATCTGTAGCCCTGCAGCAAGTAATACATTATATGTTAATTTAAAAAAAGAAAAGAAAAAAAAGATTGAGAGGGTTCTCTTCTCCCCCCACCTCCCACTGCCATTGCCAATCCAAGAGTTAATAATCAGGAGTTAGGATGGGAAGCCAAACATTCAGGAGGCATCTCTGGGGATCAAGGACCAGCAACCTTTTTTCCGTAGAGGACCAGATAGTAAATATTTCAGGTTTTGCAGACCAGGTGGGTCTCTATCACAACTACTCAAGTGTGCCATTATTGCTTGAAAGCAGCTGCAGACAGTAATAGGAAACCACTCAAGCTAACAGGTCAACAAAAACAGATGTAGGGCCAGATTTGACCCATGGGTCCACCTGCTTATCAACATGGTTTCCACCAAGATCCCCATAGGCCAAACTTACATAGATCCTTGAAGTTGGGTGGCCCTTTCCAGGGCTGAGAGCCCCAGTACCGGCAGTCCAGGAAGACCTTCCAAGGGGAATGGCTGCCTCTGGACGGCTTGTCATCTTCCTGACGTTCTAGGGAGGTGGACTGCACAACACCATGACAGGTATCCCCCGTTTTTCAAAAGTTTACATTAGGCCACGTGGCTTTTATGAAAGACCTTCATTTGTACCTGTTTTCTCCAAAACGGGAGCTTTTAATTTCATGAAAAAAGGGAAAAAAACAAAAATAGCATTCAGCGTCCATGTTGCAGCGAGCCTGCATAGAGGCGGCGTGGGTCCTCTGGGCAGTGAGGGGCGCCCTCAAGCTCCTTCCCCTGGAAGTTCACGCAGCCTCTCCGCATGTGGCCACCAGAGCTCTGAGCTCTATCTGTGCATACCTGGGCTTGCTCTCCATTTATTCTGGGCCCCATTAGCAAGATGTGGCCTATGGTACCAGAAAAGCCGGAGAGCAGTTATTTTGGGTGTCTAGGAATGCTCAAAAATGTTTTCATATAAATTCCCGGTAATACTTCTTCACCTTACCCCACTTTGGCTTCGGAAAAGTTTTCATTGGAAGGCTCTACTTTTGGATGGTGGGGGAAACTGTACTTGCCAAACATCAGACATCTGTTCCTTTTCCTGGGCAAAAATCTTTGCTCTTTCACTACTAGAAACTCTAGCCCTCCAAGCCACTCTCAGCTCCTTTCCCTAATATAAGATGCTCAAATCCCTCAGGAGAACGGGGGAAAAGTCAGGAAGGGACATGGCCTGCCAATTACTGGGCACCTGATGGAATGCTGAGTCATATACAAAGGAAACAAAGAAAACCACTTTATTCAATCAATTTTCCTGCTTCGAACCAGAACTTTCTAGCCCCAGAGCAAGTTCAGGCCTGACACCCCAAACTTACAAGTCCAGACTTTCCCTTCACACCTCAGTGGGTCCTGGCGTTCGGGTGTCCTTGGAAAATCTCCAAAGGGAGGTCGAGGTTCTGGTGACAGGGAGGGAAAGTACATGATTCAGCCTCCCCTGGGACACCAGGCGCCAATGAAGGTGACTCACGGTGTTGGCTCATCAGCCACTTCGCTAATCACTTTGACAAACCACTGTTCCCTACCAGCTGCCACTCCAGGAGGACTCCCAGCATATCTGTGGTATGGAGAACACCTACCAGCCAGTTTCCACGTTCCCCACAAAAGCCTGTTTTGCTTCTGCTTTGGGTGAATTGCTTAAGGTCTGGGGAACGTGAGCCATGATTCCTAGTATGGGAGAACGTGTGCCATTTTAGTTGTGAATTCGTCTCCAATCCCCCAGCCTCAAAAGGCCTCATTCCTCCTGAGTTCAAAGCACACACTCGACAGTGCCTGCTATTCATGTCATTGTTGTACCCTTGACCTATCTCAGGCCCCTGTAGTCATGGCACTGGCTTCAAGCATGGTTCCCACGCCACCTGCTCCCCACTAGGATGGCCAGGCTTACTGGAAGAGAATGTTCTCTACGCAAGGCAATTTGAGATAGGAAAAGGCATCCTCAGAGGGGAGGGATTGGGTGAACAACAGAACCTGGGAAATGCAAAGGGCTTGTGCTGGGAAATGGCCTTGTCAAGTGTCCATGGGAGACAGGTGTCTTTTGCCCACTTATTCACTCAAGAGGAAAATAGAGACCATCATCCAGGTTGATTTCTTGCTCCTTATCTCTGCACCCATCAACCTCTGACAACAAGATCACTTTTTTTTTTTAAGTTTATTTATTAAAGTGATCTCTGCACCCAATGTAGGGCTCGAACTCATGACCCTGAGATCAAGAGTCACATGTTCTTTTGGCTGAGCCAGCCAGGTGCCTCAAAGACATCATTTTTTATGGCCACAAATACATCATGCAAGAAAGATTCAACCAAGCCTTGTAAGATGGATAAATTAATGAAACTTACTCTCGGGTGTTTGGCCACATTTTGCCTAAATTTCCCCGTAGCTCTAGAGAAAGAAATATTTTCTAAAATAGCCCTCTCAGGGGCACCTGGCTGGCTCAGTTGGTGAAGCATGTGACTCGATCTCAGGGTTGTGAGTTCAAGCCCCACGTTGGGTGTAGAGCTTACTCAAAGATAAACATCTTAAAAAAAAAAAAAAAGTCCTCTCATTCCACAGAGCTACAAAGCCCTTTGCTTAACTGACTTGACCTTCTTTCTGGAGGTGGCAAGGACTTGCCCCTTATGTTATGTAAGAGGAATGAGTCAACTGAAGAAAGTCTCGGTTTCTATTCTGTGACAGTAAATTTACTCCTTATTAATAGATCTGTGATTTTCCCCTTATGAGCCAACATGTGTTTGGTCTGCAGGAAAAATTGTGAACAAAAAGTTCTAGAAAAGGAGAGAGCAACCATTGTTATGCTACTTTGTTGAGTGCTGGCAGAAATGATCCTGAAAGTTCATCAGTCCTCTTCATGGATGATGACGATGATAATGATGAGGACGACGATAAAAGTAGTAACAGTAGCTGGCATTTCATGAGCATTTGGTACGTGCTGGGAATATGGATGATATCATTTAATCCTCCAAACCACCCTTTATGATATCATTTAATCCTCCAAACCACCCTTTGGATTCTATTATCATCTTCCTAACTTTTTCTTCCAGATGAGGGAACTAAATATAAGTTAATCAGCCAAGGCTACCCAACCAGCAAGTGATGAAGTCAGGATGCAAGCCTTGGGGGAGAGACCCCTGCGCTCACGCTGCACCCCCGAACCCTTTCTTCTCCCACCTCCTTTGGCAGAGCTCCCGATCTACCGGACCGACTGCTGGCAGAGAGAGACCCGACACTGACAGCAGGAGAGATGGTCCTCCCTGGAATGAGAGAGCATGAAGCTAAATATCTGAATTTCCTGACTCCTTCCAGCTTGTAGGTTAACAAGAAACACCTGCACTGTATAAAAATGAGGACACCACTCCACACCAGATGTATCCAGAATTGCAGCATTTCACGTGCTCTGTCAAGAACAGGAGGAAACAGATGTTTTCTGAATTCCTCATGTTTCATAAGAAAAACAAATCTCCCTACTTAAATACCATCGTGGACAAATAGGGAATCACAGCTTCAAGAACGCGTTTAGAAATCTTAGAGAACACAGTACGTAGAATTGAAGTGTGATCAGTGACATCCCAAACCTCGAGAAACATAAAAAACGACACAGAAGAAAAAACAAAGAAATATGATGCAAGTTCATTGTAAAGACAGACTGTCATTATTCTAGATAAGACAGAATTCAAGAAAAAAGAACAACATGGAGACAAGCATATCATTTCTTTTTTTTTTTTTTTAAGATTTTATTTTATTTGACAGCGAGAGATCACAGGTAGGCAGAGAGGCTGGCAGAGAGAGAGAGAGGGAAGCAGGCTCCCTGCTGAGCAGAGCCTGATGCGGGACTCGATCCCAGGACCCTGAGATCATGACCTGAGCCGAAGGCAGCGGCTTAACCCACTGAGCCACCCAGGCGCCCCAAGCATATCATTTCGGATTGAATTATAACAGCCATTATCTTTTACGTATTGAGTAGGGAAAAGTACAAACTGCTGAAAACTAAGGAGAATATGACAAAAATAGAATAAAAATAAGATAGTTTAAAATGTTTCTATCATCATGTGACAAAACAAACCTGCACTGAAAGTAAGAAAAGCAGGAAAAAGAGAAACTGAATAATAAGTAAGAAGGTGAGGACAGATTCAGAAGGGTATTTTTAAGATCTCTTTCGGGGCCCAGCCCCCTAATCCTAAGGGACACACCCCACACCTCTCTTCTCTTACATATAAGGGAAGCGAGGATGCCCCAAAGATCTTTGTACACATATACTTACATGCCAGTGTCCCTATTTCCTGGAGGTGGACTACCAAATGTGAGATTTCAAAGCCAAATATGAATGTTTTTCCTAGTAATGGATATACCTGGATTGCATTTCTAAAGACCACACCAACTCCTATTCCTACCGCCTGGTGTTCTGCCAATGTCAGTGGAAGCAGTATCTCTTAATTGCCTTAATTTATATTACGCTGTCTTCCATACGTATTGGGCATTTGCATCTCCTTTTCTATATATTGCCTAGTGATGTCCTTATCCATTTAAAAGTTGACTTGTTTTTTTCCTATCAATCTGTAGGATCTCCTTTTTTATTAGAACATTTAATCCCTATGACATATCTTACTAGCTTGGAGTCTTCTGACTTTGATTTTGGTGTTTTTCAAGATACAAAAATATATTTTAATGTAGCCAACCATACCTATGTTTCCTTTATAGATTCCGGGTTTTCTGATTTGTTTAAGAATTCTCCCCTTATCCCAGTGTTTTCTTTTTTCCCACATTTAAAACTGAGATATACTTTTTGTATGTGACGCATGAGGAACGGGTCCAACCCCATACCCTTATGATGCACAGCCAGGTCACTAATGAAATAGATGGATTCTTTTCCCACTTAATCTGATGTCCACCTTTTTCCTATATTAACTACCCCAATGTACCCAAAGTTATTTCTGGATCAATTATGCTTCTCTGATCTATGTGTAGATTTTTGTGTCAAGTTCATAGTGTTTTGATCACCATTGCATCATAGAACTTAAAAAGGTGTTAAATAGGGGCACCTGGGGGGCTCAGTCGGTTGAACATCTGACTCTTGGTTTCAGCTCAGATCATGATCTCAGGGTCGTAGGATCGAGCCCCCTGTCAGATTCACGCTCAGCAGGGAGTCTGCTTGAGATTCTCTCTCTCTCTCTCTCTCTCCCCCCCCCTCCTTGCTCTTGCATGCACACTCTCCCTCTCCCCCGTCTCAAAATAAATAATAAAAATAAAATTTAAAAGGTGCTAAGTAACTACAGGTCAAGAAAAATGAAGAGTGAGAAGCTACAGGATGTGGACTTATGTCCCCCAACCTTGATCACTCTTGTCAGTACAGTTTCCATGGAGATAGGAGATGGATGCTAGATTTAGCGATATTTGGGAAAGAGTAGAAAGTATAGTTGAGTTCTTGAAGATTCGGCAGTGAGAGGATGTGAGAAGGTGGGACAGTGTACTGAAAGAGGAGCAAAAAAAAGAAAGAAGTGTTTTATTTTTTAAAATTTTTTAGACTTAAAAAAAAAAGATTTTATTTATTTATTTAACAGACAGAGATCACAAGTAGGCAGAAAGACAGGCATAGAGAGAGAAAGGAAAGCAGGCTCCCTGCTGCATAGAGAGCCCAATGCAGGGCTCCATCCTGGGACCCTGACATCATGACCTGAGCTGAAAGCAGAGGCTTAACCCATTGAGCCACCCAGGTGCCCCCAAGAGAGAAATGGTTTTAAAGCCCAGGGTAGATTTGCACATTTGTGACCCTGAAGGAAGGTTTGAGTGGAAGGGGATACACATCTACCAGAGTTATAAATATCCATAAACTTCTTCCCACAAGAACTAAAATACCGTGATTATCATAAAATGGTGTGACTTAGTTTCAGACTCTGGTTTCCCATACTCAAGTCAACATTAAACAATATATTTAAAAACACAGGTGAAAATAAAAAACAAGCGAAGGAGATTAAGAGGTACAAACTTCCCATTACAAAATAAGTAATAGTGGTGAAAAGAACAGCCTGGAGAGTAAAGTCAACAATATTGTATGGTGACAGACGGTAACTATGCTTAGTGTGGTGAGTAGTAATGCATAAGAATGTCACATCCCGATGCCATACACCTGAAACTAATATAATTTTGCATGTAACTATACTTTAGTTATAAATAGATAGATAATACCAACTGCATTCTCCCTATTGGTTAAAAACAGATGAAGTTCATTTTTTCTCTATGAAGTACAATTCTGAGGATAGACACTGGGGGAGGAGACCAGTGGAAGGCACTGGACTCTGAGGCATCACAGAGACTCTGTTTCCTGATAACGAAGGTAGCAGCAATGGTTTTACCTAGTATTTGCCAGTTCCTTTTTCTTCTGCTCCAAACAAGAAACCAGCCAACTCTGCGCTCCTGCCCTCTGGGGGTGGGGGGCATCTGCAGTAGAGTTCGTAGAGGAGCTTAAAAAAAAAAAATTGTGGGACGCCTGCGTGGCTCAGTTGGTTGAGCAGCTGCCTTCGGCTGAGGTCATGATCCCAGCGTCCTGAGATCGAGTCCCGCATCAGGCTCCTTGCTCCGCAGGGAGCCTGCTTCTCCCTCTGACTCTGCCTGCCACTCTGTCTGCCTGTGCTCGCTCTCTCTCTCTCTCTGACAAATAAATAAATAAAATCTTTAAAAAAAAAAAATTGTAATGCCCGGTGGTACTCTAGGCTAATTAAATCAGTCATGTGAGACCTGAGTATGAGTATTTTATTTTAAAGATTTTTATTTATTTATCTGAGAGAGAGAACACGGAAGAGA
This sequence comes from Mustela nigripes, assembly GCF_022355385.1. Classification (NCBI taxonomy): domain Eukaryota; kingdom Metazoa; phylum Chordata; class Mammalia; order Carnivora; family Mustelidae; genus Mustela; species Mustela nigripes. The sequence continues at coordinate 21,107,055 of NC_081565.1, read as the reverse complement.
ACGAGCACAAGAGTGAGTGGCAGGCAGAGGGAGAGGGAGAAGCAGACTCCCTGCTGAGCAGAGAGCCCGATGTGGGGCTCCATCCCAGCACTCTGGGGTCATGACCTGAGCCGAAGGCAGAGGCTTTAACCCACTAAGCCACCCAGGTGCCCCTAAGCATGAGTATTTTTTAAAGCTTCCCTGTTGATTTCAGTGTATAGCAAAGAGTGGAAGGAGCCAAGATGCCCTTCAACAGACGAATGGATAAAGAAGATATGGTCCATATATACAATGGAATGTTACTTGGCCTCAGAAAGGATGAATACCCAACTTTTGTATCAACATGGATGGGACTGGAAGAGATTATGCTGAGTGAAATAAGTCAAGCAGAGAGAGTCAATTATCATATGGTTTCACTTATTTATGGATCATAAGGAATAACACGGAGGACATTAGGAAGAGGAGAGGAAAAATGAGTTGGGGGAAATTGGAGGGGGAGACGAAAGGTGAGAGACTGTGGATTCTGAGAAAAAACTGAGCGTTATGGGGGAGTGGGGAAAATGGGTGAGCCTGGTGATGGGTATTCAGGAGGGCATGTATTAGATGGAGCACTGGGTGTGGTGCATAAACAATGAATCTTGGAACATGAAAAAAATAAAATTAAATTAAGATGTTAAAAGAAAAAAAAAAAGATTATCAGCCACAGATCTGGAGCTTCCAAATCAGCCAACAATGCAATGCTGTTTTCTGAAACTATACGTGTGAGCCTTGACAAGGTCCAGAGTGAAAAAATATTAGAGTCAGGCGACCAATGTCACCTTCGTGTGACAGGACATATTCTCTACACCCTGCTTCACTTGGGATATCCTTCAAGGAGAATGGCTAGGGGTACCTTGAATTGAGGTGCTTACCAGGGTATTTCTGACACAAGCAAGACTCAGAAAGGCAGAAGAGTGTTTGCATATGGAGTGTTTTGGCCACTGTGCAGCAGGGAAAAATAGGTTAAAATATCACAGGAAATGAAAGAGAAGCTACTTCTGAGATGAAGTTGAATGTGAGAATTTAATTACTAAGAGCAAGAAAAGAGTTGTTCATTTAGGAGTTTCCTAGGAGGTGACCTCATTTCTTTGTCTACTCTCCAGTGACTGGAATGCTGTTTAAACCAACAGCCAAGAGGAATTTAAAAATTAACTGTACTACAAACTGTTTTGACATACGAGCACCTAAAACAAACACATACTCACACCCACCCTAAGGTCAAATTTTACAAAACTAAAAAGATATTTACTGGGAAACAAAATGAATTGTATTCACGTTTGGAAAAGAGAACACTAGGGTGTCACCTTGACATTTCAGAAGTGAAAAGAAGTATTTGCTAGTGTTTGATTTTTATTCCTAGGGGTCGTCTTTTTGTGATCCCTTAGCTAGGAACGAGGAAGTGGAGTTTATCATCCAGAAACTCCTCTCAGATGAGACAAATGTCCGCACTTACAGAACTTTGTATTCAAAATAATTTCTTAGCTCAAGATTGAGAGTACAAGGCCCTTGGTTGGAATCCCAGCTCTGCTAGGTACTTAGGTGACCCTGGATAATGATTTAACCACTTTAAATCTCAGTTTTGTCACCTTTAAAATAGGGATGATGATGATGATGATGATGATGATGATGATGATGACAGTTAGACACCTACAACATAATTTGTTTACAAAGGGCTTAGCTCCATGCCCGGCACAGGGTAAGCATTCGAATGATTATCATCATTCCTCTAGTCATATTCTGTTTATAAACTAAGAGATTTAGAGGTGTCCCTGTCATTTTCTGATATGTAAAGATCATACAGAAATAGCTGAAATGTTCTGGCCTGAATAAAGGACACATGGTATCACTTAGAGATGCACTATTCTGAATCTTAATTCTTGATTTTGGTCCCTCAGCTGGGACCACTCTCCTTTTGAAGTAGCTCTCCTGTCTCTTAGCTACCCTAGTGCCCTCTCCCCAGTAAAAAACTAAAAATACACTAAGTAAACAGAGTACAAGCTATTCGTTTATTTTTAAATTTTCTAGATTCCCTTGGAAACATAACCATCTCCCATCAGCATATCAGCTCCCTCTGAAGAATACAGTCAGATAGATTCCATGTGGAACAAATTGAGAATCCCATGACCCAACACCAGTCTCAGCTCATGACTCAATGCAGTGTTGCAGGTCTCAAGTGAAGGAAATTCCAAAGGTTCCCACCAGTATGAGTTCTGGAGGCATGGACAAGCTTCTGGAAGAATAAGAAACACTCCTCCATAGAGCCCTTTGGTCCACCAATGATTGCTAAGGTATGTGGGTTGCAAGAGGGACTGTGTGGCCAAGCACACTGTTTCTTCATGGTTTCCTTTCACACTGGGGCAATGTCTAGGGGAAAAGGCTACTTCATAATCACAGAGAAAATGGAATAATCCAGTCTGACATAATTGGGAAAACTAGATGGAAAGAGATTCCTAGGTTACTTAAAATGTTCTAGGTTAGAGAAAGAAGGAATTCCTGCCAATGAACAAATACCAATATACTTCACAAGACAAAACTAGAGATATCAAAACTGATTTTTAAAAGGTTCTAGAGGCACCTGGGTGACACTGTTGGTTAAGCGTCCAACTCTTGGTTTTGGCTCAGGTTGTGATCTTGGGCTTGTAGGATCGGGTCCGGCATGGGGGCTCCATGCTCAGTGCAGAGTCTGCATCGGATTCTCTCTCTCCCTCTGCCCCATCTGCTCGTACTCTCTCATTCTGTCTCTCAAATGGATAAATAAATCTTTAAAAAATTAAAATAAAAAGGTTCTAAATAAAGTTTTAACAAATAGAATCTAGGAGTAGACTTAAACAGCAATACACCATGACTATGAGTGGTGTATTCCAATCATGCAGAGGTAGCTAAATATTAGGAAATCTATGTTAATATTGACCAAAGGGGGGAAAGCATATGATCCTATGGTAGATATCAACAATTCTTAACATTTAGTGTCCACTCCTGATAAATGCTCTTTGTGAAATGGGATTCAGTGAAAGACTTCCTTAATAGCAAGGCATAGCTTTTTTTTTTTTTCCTTTGGACACAAAGATAGAGAGTACAAGAAGGCAGAGCAGCAGCCAGAGGGAGAGGAAGAAGCAGGCTCTCCACTGAGCTGCAGCCTGACGTGGGGCTTGATCCCAGGACTCTGCGGTCATGACCCGAGCCAAAGGCAGGCAGCAACTTAAAGGACTGAGCCACCCAGGGACCTCTCTTTTTTTTTTAAAGACTTTATTTATTTATTTATTTGCCAGAAAGAGCACAAGTAGAGGGAGAGGCAGGCAGAGGGAGAAGCAGACTCTCTGCTAAGTAAGGAGCCCAATATGGGGCTCGATCCAAGGATTCTGAAATCATGACCCAGGCTGAAGGGAGTTGCTTAACTGACTGACCCACCCAGGCATGCCTATCAAGGCATATATTTTTTTAAGATTTTACTTATTTGAGAGAGAGAATGAGAGAGAGCAGGCATGGGAGGGAAAGGTCAGAGGGAGAAGCAGACCCCCTACTGAGTAAGGGACCCTGATGCAGGACTCAACCCTGGGACTCCAGGATCATGACCTGAGCCGAAGGCAGTTGCTCAACCAACTGAGCCAACCAGGCACTCTCAAGACATATCTTAAACCAAAAGTCAATATCATCCTCGGTGATAATGTCTATGACATAGTTCTTATGTGATAGATACTCCAATTAGACAAGAGAACAAAATAAGAGGTTTGAATATTGGAATAAAGAAGAAAATTATCATTATTTACAGATAATACAAAGTCTAAGATTCAGCAGATAATTATTGAAAAGTCCAAAAAGTTCTCATGATATAGTAACATTCAAAAATCACAACTTTCGGGCACCTGGGTGGCTCAGTGGGTTAAGCCGCTGCCTTCAGCTCAGGTCATGAACTCAGGGTCCTGGGATCGAGTCCCTTATCGGGCTCTCTGCTCAGCAGGGAGCCTGTTTCCTCCTCTCTCTCTCTCTGCCTGCCTCTCTGCCTACTTGTGATCTCTCTCTGTCAAATAAATAAATAAAATCTTTAAAAAAAATCACAACTTTCACAGTGTATTAAAATATAACCCCAAATCAATCCATTTGTAAAAATACAAAAACATGAAATCACACAAATAAATTTGAATTATATGAAAAAGCAGAAAGTTCCCAAGAAATGTAAAATAATAGGTAACTAAGTGAAAAGGTATATGCTATGAATAAATCTTCAGTATGGTTGTAAAAACATAAATTCCTCCAAAATAATCCAGGAAATCATTTTATTTCTGGTCAAAATCCCAAAATTATATTTGTGGGAGAGAGCATTTTAAAGTGTCCCAACTGCAGAGTAAAAAGGTGATATTTCAAATCTGTGATTGGGAAAAGATAAACACATAAATAATTGTGCTATTACCACTGCAATGAATAGTAGGAGAGATAAACACAGGTTTGGTGAGAAATATTTTAAATAAAATGTAGGCTCTTGTTTCACTCATTACTCAGAGTAAATTCCAAATACAACAAATATTTTAAAGTAAAAACTAAAATTATGTAAGACCTAGAAGAAAGACTCTACAAGTACTTCTATAATCTTGGGTGGAAGGTGTTTCTGAGCACATCATGAAACCGGCAATCACAAAAAATTGATAACCTCCACTGTGAACAACAAGAATTTTCCAATAGCCAAGCAAACAAAAGCTTATAAATAAAGCCAAAAGACAAAGGAATAATGTGGGGAAAATATGTGTAGTACAGATGACAGGCAATCTGCCACTACTCTAACAAAAAGAGTTGGGCAATTAAGAATAAATCATCCCTCCTTCCAAGTTAAAAAAAAAAAAAAAGTGGGTTCATCAAAAGAAATAAAACAAAAATAGTAATTTGAAAAGATACATACACCCCATGTTTATAGTGGCATTATTTACAATAGTCAAGATATGGAAGTAGCCCGAGTCTTTACCCATAGATGAATGGGTAAAGAAGATGTAAGCTATTTCTACATGGAATATTACTCAGCCCTAAAAAAGGAATGAACTCTTGCCATTTGCAATGATATGGCTGGAGCTATAGGGTATTCTGCTAAGCAAAATAAGTCAGAAAAAGACAAATACCACAAGATTTCACTCATATGTGGAATTTAAGAAACAAAATGAACAAAGAAAAAAGACAAACAGCAAAAAATACAGTTTCTACAGCTGATACAATTTTTTCTCCTGACTCTACTGACCTCTGAAGAAAAAGGGAGGAAGTATGACCAGTGGCAGTTCCTACCATCCCTCCTACCAGGATTCTTCCAGTGCCCTTCACACACACATCCCCCCCCCACATATGCACACATGCAACACACCATACACACATTCCCCCCACATATATATGTTCACATGCAACACACACACACACACACACACACACACACACACATACACATACACGTACCACCTTGGGCAGTTTACTGAGGAATCACACCTGCGTCCTCGTAGCCTGTTCCTTCCTAGCGAGCGTACCGCTCAGCTCTTTCTAAGCTTTATGTTCTTTCTAAATCTAGAATACTGCCCAGGGATGTGGTCGAGGAGGGGGCAGTTCTGCCTGCCCTCCACAGTGGAATCAGTATATAGAGAAGCATGCATGGCTGCCTATTTCCTGGTTCAAGTCATGGGAATGGCTCTCTTCCCTTTGCACAAGGGCTCTGTGTTTGTGAAACAAAGCCAGAGGGTGCAATGAGCTGATTCCGCCATGGGGCTGTTGGTCTGCGTCTTTGATGCTGCTAGGAAATCCCCTTCCTTCCCCAGTTTTGTCCGTCTTCACAGGTGATTTAGCAAGAGAGTCAGATTATGACTGACTGCACTGTAGGTCACTGTGAACCATAAACTGTCACACAACGACTTGCCTATTCACGGTGACAAAAATTCCACAGAATATATATATAATCATACAACACAGTCCCTGTGTTTACAGAGCGGAGGCCAACACTGACTCCAGTGCACGGTTGCTCAAAATACTGTTGGAGTCTCTCTTCGGGGCTTGCCATCAGAGCCCACAGCACATTGTTTCTGGTATTCTGAATGCACAAGTGAAATCATTTTTTAGACTGTATCTGATTTTGGGAAATAGGTAAAAGCCATTTGCCACATTCGCCAATTTATAAAAGGAATGCGCAGCTGGTTAAGTTTTAATGATCTCTATCTTATATGTGTATAGGATGTTTTCATCCTATATAGAGGCACACAGGGACAGAGAAAATTATAAGGTAGCAAAACTAGTTGATGCTCTCCGATGGGTCATTAACACATTCTGAAGGCAACTCCCAAAGGAAAATTCTAAAGACTCCTTTAAACACTAATTGCATCACAAGTGACTAATCTGATTTGTTTTGGGGAAAACCATAAACATCTGGTTTGCTTTTGGGGAAAAGTCACATGAAAGTCCCAATTTGTCTAGCTGATGCTTTCTTCTTTCTAAATGTTATTTTGAAAGGCTCAATAAGCAACTCTTTCCCTTCCTCTACCTGTCTCCTTGCAACCTCCAACACCCGCCAATCCAGTGCTCCATTACCTCTTCCATTTTTTCTTTCATAATGTCTTCCTTACATTGGACCTTCCTCTCTAGTTCCTCCTTTGTGATCTTTAACATCTCTCTTACTGAAATTTCATGACTCTGTTCACATTCTTATACCCCTGCCCCCGTTACTAGAATTTTCCCCCTTGGTCTTCTCTGCCTGACAAAACCCTCCCAATCCTCCAAGGTCCAGCCCCAAATCCACCCAAGTAAGGGACTTGCTGGCCTCCTGCTTTGCTCCCCATCATTCTGCTTGTCACTCCGAACCGCTGTGTGGTGTAGGAACTCCATCCCGGGTGGCCCTCAGTCAGATATCCGCTGGGTGTTGTGAAATGAAGGTTGGATTGATCTCTCAATCACAGGGGACATTCAGGGTCAAAATGAAAGGGGGAAAAAAATCCGTTTGTTTCAGCTGGGCTAACATCCAATTTGCTGAGAATGAATGATAAATTAACAACAGATGGGACTGAATTTTACACTTCCAGTCTCATTCCTTTGAAACTCTAAGGGGAAGCTTCCCAGGCACACTCCATATGGGGGACACACATCAAGCCCTCCTTTGGGTTGAAGAAATAGGACTCAGAGAGATATGATCAATCGAAAGCCATCAATTAGGGAGGACTAGTGGTAGGCAAAATAATAATAATAATATCTGGGAATAGAGAGGTTGAAGACGCACACTGTGTGAACCAGGATGACAATCACACCTCACCTTTAGATAGGGAAAACACTGGTCAGCTGTCTGATGGTCACCCAGCTCCCAACTCCAATGTTCTCAGGTTCTTCATGGGTTGTTCCATTTTCGGTAGTGCAGGAAAAACTAAAATACAGGTATGACTTCCAGAGAAAAACATCGGCAGACTTGTTGGGCATTGTCTGATCATTTTTCCCCTTGCGGGAAGAGCTTATGGTTTTTCTTACTGATGCATAAGACTTTCATGTAGTAGGCCCCTTCACTCTTTCATTAACCATGCTTATTGCAAACAGGTTTTCCCCAAATGGTTAGACATTTATTCCCACCCTTCCCTAATAATCCATCCTTCACCAGTAATTTGAAATGGCCCCCCAAGCTTTATACTCAGCAGGGAGGACTGCCAATAACGCACAGCTCTGAATGTCTCAAGGGCTGTACAGGTGGGCTCACGGGTGAGCCCAGAACACTCCAAACCAATCAGACAATGACATTCGGAAAATCAGCAGTTAAAAATCAACTGACCAAACAAACAAACAAACAAAAACCTGTGGTGATTCAATAAGTTTATTCCTGGGGATCATCATCATCATCTATACACTTAGAGTCTTAGACTATGTGGCCTATTTGGAGCATTTCCAAAAATATAGTAAGACAGACTAACATAAGCTATGGTTTCTTTCACTGTGCATCAAACCTCATCCCTTTGTGTTATGGTTTAAAAAAAAAAAGTTTCCTTTCACTATAAGCATTCACTCTAAACCCTATAAAAATAGATGGAAACAACTCTAATGACCGATCACCACCCTCCGAGTGATGTTCCCAAGGAGCCTCCTTGGGATTAGATGGGAATTCCCCGAGCTCAGAGAGTTTTAGAGGCTCCCTGCTGAAATGCGTGCATCTGAGTATAGCTGGTCACTCTCCGCTTCAGACTTGGGTCTCGGGCTTTCATTTCACTCAGAAAGTATCTGCTCAAAATAAGTTCTTTTTCCTGTTGTTCAGTTCAAACACCCTATGTTACTTCTGGTTTACCAGCAGGCAGCATGGTGGTTGACCAAGCCAGCAATTATGCAAAGCAGAAGTCCTACAGCAAGAAAAGTCCATTTGGAAACTTTGTCAGTTTCCTAAAATGCAAGCTAACTTGCAGTGGCAGCTGAGAGGTTCTATGAACCCTGTGTTCTTGGGAAACCGGGGAGGGAGGGGCCAGGTGGCAACCCCCCTGCAGGCAGAGGTTGAGGACGGTGAGCTGCCCGGCAACCTTAGAAAGCTAAGTGTGCAGTACAATGAATACAGACCACACTCCTCGCCACCCTCCCAAAGCTGTCCATCAACTCCCCAAGGCTATTCGGTTTCGTGCATCCTTCCAGGAAGGCAGACTGCCTGTTTCCCTCCAGAAATGGGTCACTTCCTTTGATTTCAGTTATGAGTCCTGATCTGTCTACGCTTGACTCTCACTGAGGCTCACCTGCTCACCCAGCTGTCTCTCCACTATGGGTTCCAGCTCTGCATCTAACTCCAGCCCCATCCGAGTGGCCTCTCCATGAGGCCTGCAGGGGTCAGCAGCAGCAGCCGGCAGGTAGAGGGAGAGGAAGCCAGAGACAGGGCTGCAGAAATGAGGGGAAAGAGAAGAAAGCCACTGACACCAGAGGTGTGTTACAGCTGGAGACGGAGAGGGGTAGTCTTGTGAGATCAGCCTGGGGGCTGGTCCTTTTGCCTTTGTGGAGTTCCTTCAGTCCCCATTTAATCCAGCAAATTGTTTCAGATGCACCAAACTCAGACTGAGAGTCAGACCAGATGGCTATGTACTCATTTTCCAGGAGAAATCCAGTAAGAATGTTGGTGAACGCAGATCACAGGCAGCCAAGTCAGACTCAGCTGCTTTGCACTCTTGGCCGCAAGCTGGAGACAGGCTGGATTCTTGGAGCCTGACAGCCCCGTGTGCCATCTCCTATGCACACTGCAGACAGTTACATCCTCTGGCCCAGGACTGGGACATAGCCTTCCTTGTTCAGCTCAGGACTTGCACTGCCCCTTCCTAGGCTCTGTCCTGGGCATTGCCCTTTTTTAACTAGAAGGCAACACATTGGAGAGGCTCCCCATGTCCCCGACCATCACCAGCAGAGCAGAGCTCCTGCCAGCCACGAGGGCCCTGGATTCACCTGGTGCTCATCCCTGTGACATCCCAAGCCACAGCGATCACCCCCCAAAATTCCAAGTTCCCTTAGCTCTTGGAACTCAGACCTCTTTCAAGTTCTTGGGTCTACTCTTCACTGTAAGTCACAGCTGGTGGCCGAGAGTTGTGACTGCTTTCTCCTCAGCTATCCACACCTACTACCAAGTCTTTGGCCAGGGAGGGTCCTGGGGGCTGGGGATGACCTTTGTGTTCTCCAGCTCTGATCCAGGGAGCTCTCTCCACCCTCTGGAAGCCCTGAGTCCGGTCAATGTTGCCTTACCCTGTCCAGCCCACCAAGTCTCAGGATGGCCACCTCCAGGCACCATAGGAGAGAGCTAACCCTCCAGGGCCACACACACTACCTCTCTCAAGCTTGGCAGAGATAGACATTTTCAGGCCAAGTTCACAAACCTCGAATCCTGCTAACCCAAAGGCTAGGTTATAGGACACAGGCCTACGCACCCAGGGAAATGGTACCCCTTCCCTCCCTCAAATCTTAGTGCCTCACTCAAGTGAATGTCACTCAAGTGAATGTCATTCAGTCAAAAATGAGAAAGCGGCCTTACAGACCCAGCTGCCTTTCTAAAAATCTCTGGGTTGTTGGTCATTTTTACTCCCAGCGGCCCTGGCACCTCTCCCTAGAGAGAACAAAATTTTACCCTTGGCTTTGTTTTGTTTTAAGATTTTATTTATTTATTTATTTCTCAGAGAGAGAGAGAGAGAGAGCACAAGCAGGCAGAGTGGCAGGCAGAGGCAGAGAGAGAAGCACGCTCCCTGCTGAGGGACTCTATCCCAGGAGCCTGGGATCATGACCTGAGCCAAAGGCAGGGCGGCGGCTTAAGCGACTGAGCCATCCAGGAGTCCCGCCCTAGGGTTTTGTTATAAAGTCAAAATAGCCCCATCAGAAAGACCCAGTAAATACTGTGGTGAAGTTTATAGTCTACAATTGAGTTTTTTTTTTTTTTTCTTTAGCAACTTGTGGTAGGCAGAATTCTAAGATGGCCCGCAACCCCTGCCCCCTAGTGTCCACAGCCTATATAACCTTCCCCTCCCCCAACCCCACCCGCACGCCCACACCCCTCCCCCTCCCAGCCTCATCCTCCTGGTGGGACTTCCTTCTAATGACAGAATAGAGCGAAGATGAAAGGATTTTGCAGATGTAATTAAAGTACCCAACTGGTTGATGTTTAGATAGTTAAAAGGGAGAGAGATTGTCCTGCATGGGCCTGTCTTTGATGAAGGCCCTTTCAAAGAGGGACTCGGTCCTTCCAAAGAGGGACTCGGTCCTTCCAGCCGTCCTGGATTGTCCTTGCTGGTTTGGAGAATCAGGCAGTTGTGTTCAGGAAGCCCACGAGGCAGACGACTACAGTAGGAACTGTAGAGGGTATCTAGGACCGGAGCCACCAGCCATGAGCCAGCAAAATGTTGGGACCCTCAAGGAAAATGAGGTTTATTTCCACAAGGAAATGAACACTGCCATCCATCTAAATAAGCATGGAAGAGAAATTGTCCTCAGTTGAACCTTCAGATGAAAATGCACTCTTGCTCGTACCCTGAGCAGAGAATCCAACTAGACTATACCCAGATCCTGACCCATAGAAAGTGTGGCAGGATAAACGTGGATGGTTTGAAGCCCCTACATTTGTGGTCATTTGTCGCCTAGCAAATAGGAAACTAATACATGGCTACAAGCATATGTAGTCTTTGCTATACTTCTCTTACAAATAGTTCATGTTCTAGTTTCTGGTTGTCCCCCAAAATCACATGCCCAGAGATTCCCAAAAAACTTTTAAGAAAAATCACTCCATCACTACTGTGCAACAAGGAAAAATACTCTCAATAAGATTTGTGAAATTTTCAGAAGGCAAAATATATGTAAAGTTGAAGTTAACGGCTAGTAACAGAATTATGGAGGAAAATATTTTGTTTAAAATAATACCTTGGTGAGGCACTTGGGTGGCTCAGTCAGTTAAGCCCAACTTTTGATTTTGGCTCCAGTCATGATCTTAGGGTTGTGAGATCAAGCTACGCATTGGGCTCCACGCTCAGCAGGGAATCTGCTTGAGGAGTCACTCTCTCCCTGTCCCTTTGCCTCTCCCCCAACATGGTCCCTCTAAAATAAATTTAAAAATCTTAAAAAGGAAATAAAATAATACTTTGGTAACAGCAACAACAATAGAAAAACTTTGATAAACTATTTTGGGAAAGGTGGATGCTTAGAGCATACATTAGCAAAAAAAAAAAGGACATAGCTATATTGTTCTATATTTCAGGAATTTAGGAAGTCTGATAAAGAATGAAGATGGGAAAGGAAGAGAACCTTGAAGAACAAGGATAACTAATAATCCATTTGTAATTTGCACATCTAAAATATAATACTCTCCGTAGTGGGCAGAATAAGTGTTACCAAAGATGTCCAAGCACCAGGAGCTATAGCTATGTTCTCTTCCACAGCAAACATTCTAGATGTGATTATGAAACTTGAGGTAGGGAGATTATCCTGGATTTTCCTGGAAGGCCCAAGGTAATCACAAGGATCCTTACAAGTGAAAGACGGGGTGCACAGCCAGTCAAAGTCAGAGAGTGATGTGAGAATGCCACACAGTCGGCTTTGAAGGTGAAAGAAAGCCCACAGCTACACAATATGGGCAGCCTCTAGGAGCTAGAAGAGGCAAAGAAATGTATTCTTCCAAGAGCTTGCAGAAGCATCACAGTGCTGCCCATATGCTATCAGCCCAGAGAGACTCACAACAGACTTGGGGAACTATAAACTAATAAATGTAGGGGCGCCTGGGTGGCTCAGTGGGTTAAGCCTCTGCCTTCGGCTCAGGTCATGATCCCAGGGTCCTGGGATCAAGCCCCGCATTGGGCTCTCTGCTCCCTGGGGAGTCTGCTTCCTCCTCTCTCCCTCTGCCTGCCTCTCTGACTACTTGTGATCTCTGTCTGTCAAATAAATAAATAAAAATATTAAAAAAAAAAAAAACTAATAAATGTGTGTGGTTGTTAACCACCAGCTTCCTGGTGGTTGGTTATAGCACCAACTGGAAAGTGATCCACTCTCTAAACATCTTTAAACATCTACAGTCCTCAGTGAGACTCTGAGTGGAAGCCATGGAAAGGAGCCAAGATCTACAGGTATGTCAGTGGGGGCGGAACAGGGACCCCACACAGGAGAGTGAGACCAATCACCCACTGACCCAGTTCAGAAGAAACAGAAACTCGATGCTGGATTTGATCCCAGGGATGTAACACGGGCACTTCTACTCCAGCGTAGAATTTTCAGGAATTGAAAAAGACAGCACAAGATGCTCTAGGGGCGCCTGGGTGGCTCAGTGGGTTAAAGCCTCTGCCTTCAGCTCAAGTCATGATCCCAGGGTCCTGGGATCGAGCCCCACATCGGGCTCTCTGCTCAGCGGGGAGCCTGCTTCCCCCTCTCTCTCTGCCTGCCTCTCTGCCTACTTGTAATCTCCGTCTGTCAAATAAATAAATAAAATCTTTAAAAAAAAAAAAAAGATGCTCTACCAATTTTGTAATAAGAAGTTAAACCAATCCTACCCAAATCTGCAGTGTCTTGGATTAGGTTGAGAAGGAAGCCACAGTCATAACCTGTCTTTGTCAGGTTTTGATTTGACAAATGTGTAACTAGAAATGAAAAAGAATACTTTTTCTTATGGAACTTTATTTTTATGTTGTTGAGTAGTAATACACTCACATTTTTAAAACCAAAACAAAATGAGAAGATAAAGACTCAAAAGACTCCCCTTCGCCCTGTCCACCCCACCCCATTCTCCGTTGCGCTGTTGTAACCATTTGCACTAATTCATTATTATTCCAGTGTTTCTTTATAAGACTGAATACATATTTTCATTCACCCTCTGTCTTACGCATAAGATAGAATACCATATACACAAAACATCTTAGAAATCTCTCCATGTCAGTGCACAGTGTTCTTCTTCATTCCTTTTTCACGACTGCATGGTATTCCACTGTGTTATGAGGAAGTGTCATAGTTCATTTAACTGGTTTCCTCCTGAGAGACATGGGGGTTGTTTCTCAGCTTTTGCAATGATAAACAATGTCGTCATAGTGAATAACTCTGTGCCTGTGACATTCTGAAAGTGTGCAGGTAAGCTCATAGGAAGCGGGACTGATGGGGTTGTGGGACAAAAGCACCTGGACAAAGGCAATGAAAGTGTTGTCAGGTTCTCCTCTTTTCCACAGAGGTCAGACCATCCTGTACCCACACTAACAGTGTTTGAGTGCCTGCTTTCCCAGAGCCTCAAAAGAGTGTGTTGTTAAAATTTTGGATTTCCCTCAGATTGATAGGTGAGAAAAGATATCTTGCTAATTTGTAATTTTCTTAAAAGAGAGATTGATCTGGGGCACCTGGGTGGCTCAGTGGGTGAAACCTCTGCCTTTGGCTCAGGTCATGATCTCAGGGTCCTGGCACTCTGCTTAGTAGGGAGCCTGGTTCCTCCTCTCTATCTGCCTGCCTCTCTCCCTACTTGTGCTCTCTCTCTCTCTGTTGAATAAATAAATAAAATCTTTAAAAAAGAAAAGTGAGGTTGAGCATCTTTTAAAAAAAAATATTTAAGGGCCATTTGCATGTATTTTTCTGTGAGCTATATTTTCATAGCCGTTAACCTCTAACCGTTCTTTTCGTTTTGACCAAAGTTCCAGAACCCTGAAAATAATAGGTTACAGGTTACTTCCATATTCTAAAATTTTCCCATATCCATTTTTCCAGTCTTGCGACCCTTAGCCCAATGACCAGGATATAAAGTGATTTAAATGGAAAAGGTCAAAATAAAGGAGTTCTTTGGAGAAAGCCACTGGTGTGCTGAGCATTTTCTATCCCCCCACCACAGTGGCAGTGGGGAAGGGACCTTTCTCGGGGCAAGCCTGGAAAGAGAAAGTTCAAGGGAGCCCCACATTCAGAGAATCTGATTTGCATACCTGAAAGCTTTGGAAGACACACTGGCCTGGTAACTGATTCCAAGGATAAGAAACTCAAGGGTCAAGAAGCTGAGGCTGTCAGGCCAGACAGCAGGACAGAAAAGTGGACACCACCCTGGAAGCGAGCTACACGTTCACTAATGGGAGGACGCGGGGTCAAAATGAGGAAGAGAACTGGTCTGTGGCTGGAGTCAGCGGTGAGGGCAGACAGTCCTCCATTTGGTACGGCAAGATCTGTGAGTTGCCACACATCCAGCAGACACCTGGGAAAGTAATCATATCGGAGGAACCACCTTGATGTGAGTTTTCCTGAAAAAGGACAGACTTCCAGGGCAAGAGACCTCCAGGGATGCCGGCAGTGAGAGTGGGTGAGAAGCACTTAAAGGGGCAGGAGCTGAGGTCGTGACACAAGAGTCCAGGATAACAAAATATAAAATACCTAGACATATATAAAAATAAGCATTAACTACCTTGTAAGTTAAAAAACTAGAATACTCTAGAGAGGGACATAGAAAAATGTAATGGAGATATCCACTATGTTGTGGGATAGGAGCATTCTCTATTTAACACATCTCCTTCCCCCTCAAAAAATGTAAAGATTTGAAGGGGGAGAAAATGACCAAATAATTCTTTAGTTTATGTACAATAAAGATGTATCCATGAATAAACATACAATAAAAGCTGAGAATAATCTGAGAATTCACAGAAAGAGTTGTAACTTACTTTTACCTGGTATGAAAAAAAACCCTATTTAAACATTCTAGCAGGTTGGGGGCACCTGGGTGGCTCAGTGGGTTAGAGCCTCTGCCTTCAGCTCATGTCATGATCTCAGGGTTCTGGGATCGAGTCCCGCATGGGGCTCTCTGCTCAGCGGGGAACCTGCCTCCCCCCCCCCTCTCTGCCTGCCTCTCTGCCTACTTGTGATCTTTGTCTGTCAAATAAATAAATAAAATCTTAAAAAAAAAAAAGTTCTAGCAGGTGGTATTGGCACAGAAATAGATCAGCAGAACAAAGGGAAATGTTCTATGATTCAGTATATAATTCAAATCACTGAGGAAAAAGTCAATGAATATTAATAGGACAAATGGCTAACTATTTAGCAACTTAATAAAAAAAGATCCACCCCCCCAACCTCATTCCTTATACTAAAATAAATTTCAGATGGATTAAAGATTTAAATGGTTTTTTTTCCCGTTAAACTGCTGAATTAGATTTATTACCTTGAGATTGGAAGGTCCCTCTAAGCATGGCACCAAAAGCAAAATATAAAAGGAAAATATTTATAAGTTTGACTATACAAATGTAAAGCTTTTGTGTGGTAATGCTCAACATAAACAAGGTCAAAAGGAAGATGATAAACTAGAAAATTTGTTTACAAAATATATGATAGCCAGGGAAAAAAATTATTATGAGACAAAGGGATTTTCATATCAATAAAAGACAAACCTGGTACTTGAGAAAAAAAGGCAATTCTCCAAGACAGAATTACAAATGACCAATCCACATGCAAAATGCAAGTAAAACACCACCAAGTCATCATTTTTCCGCCATCAGATTAATCAAACTGAAGTACATCAACAGTGCCCAGTGGTGTTGAGGCTTTCAGTTAGTGAGAATGTCAACTGGTATAAACTTTCCATTGAGATTCCTCTGACGATATGTAGTAAACACAAAATGCCTATCAGTTTCAATTTCACTCCTAGGAATGTAGCCTAAATGATAATTACATACAATTATACGAACCATATAAGGTTAAGAAACATCTGGAAACATAGTAAATGCACCACGCACAGAAGAGTATTGGTTAAATAAGCTATGGCACAAACTTTTAACATAGTCACTATTGACAATAAATAAATAAATAAATGTATGTATGTATGTGCCCAGGAAGGAAAGAAACAATAGTTTACAAAACAACATGTGTAGTTGGACCCCATTTTGGTAACCCTGAGTTGTGCCCAGAAAGTACGGATATGGATGGGTACACGTGCATACACACACATCACCAAAATGATTCATTCATTCTTTTTTTTTCTCTCTCAAATAATCAGCATACTGTTTTGTTTGTTTGTTAACTTTTTTGCTTCAATGTATCACCTGAGCACAAACCTGGGGGCAGAAAAAGCCACACCCTCTTTCCTCTCCCAAATCACGCACTTCAGTTCAAGGACAACGGTTGTGGCAGGAGAGAAACCCCAACACACTGGCTGATTGACTACTACTGATACTGGTTTTTCTCTGAGATGCATAGAATGGAAAAATAGGCGGCTTAGAAAATCCGAATGTGAGATCAGCAATAAAAAGGGAGCACTGAGAATTCTTTTTTACTTCCTTTAAAAATCAATTTAAGCCTGGGTGACTCAGTGGGTTAAGCCGCTGCCTTCGGCTCAGGTCATGATCTCAGGGTCCTGGGATCGAGCCCCACATCGGGCTCTCTGCTCTGCGGGGAGCCTGCTTCCTCCTCTCTGCCTGCCTCTCTGCCTACTTGTGATCTCTGTCTGTCAAATAAATAAATAAAATCTAAAAAAAAAAATCAATTTAAATATTACCTTGATTCCAAGCTAATGTGGAATTGTAAGATAATCACGTCTGCTCTGGTCTTAGTTAGGTGCATACAACTTGAGTCAGAGACAGACTTTCACCTGTTTCCCCTAATTAACCTCCATCTGTCTCGTGGTTTGTGTTTCCTTCCAGAAGTGATGTGGGGGGAGTGGCATGAGATACCTTATAGTGAAAAAAGATAGATATAAAAAGCCCTATGCTACAGCAGTTAAGGACAATGATTTAAAATACACACACACACACACACACACGCACGCGTGCAAAGACGTGACTTTCCCCAAAACCAAAAGTGCTGTTCAAAGGTTAGCTCAAGGCCTGTCCAACCCCGGGAATGAGGACCAGATTTGCAGTCGGAAAATCTGACCACACAATTCAGGTCACATAATTGTCTGAACCCATTTCTCCATTCTAAAGTGGGGGAAATGTTAATCCCTGGCCTTCCCACCATACACAACTTCGTGAGGAGGGAATGGAAAAATGTGCATAAACAAAAACTCCAGTGGAGAGAAATCAAGATAACTGGTGTGCACACCCACAGATCAGCCAGGAAGCAATCTGCTCTCTGGGGGGGCAACCCCCAGTTTTGATTCCTCATCTAGAAGGGAGCTCACAGCTGGGCTTCAGTGCTCACCTGGACACACTGTCCCCAAGACGGTAACCAGGGAGAGAACCTTCCTCCACCCCCAGCTTGGCCCTAGCCTTATTTAGTGGCCCTCAAACCCAACTCCGAGTGCTGCCCGGTCAGTCCTTCCACAAACAGACCCTGAGTTCTCCCAGGAAGACCCACCTTCGCTCTCCTGAGATGCCCTCCCCCCTTTACCCATGAATCTGCTTGGGAAAAAATGAACAGTCTTGTGGCAAAGCCACCGGGTGAATTTAGAGAACTTCTGGCAGCCCTCACCTCATGTTTATGAAAAAACAGAACTGTGGAAAGATGGTACATCTTCTTGCCAACACTCAGGCCCTGCTTTTGTTAAGCAACGCTACTGAGCAACCCGGGGCTGTGAAAATAGTATGAGCTTGAATAGCTGCACATAAAAATTAAAAGCAGAGGGGTGCCTGGGTGGCTCAGTGGGTTAAAGCCCCTGCCTTCGGCTCAGGTCATCATCTCAGGGTCCTGAGATCGAGCCCTGCATTGGGCTCTCTGCTCAGCAGGGACCCTGCTTCCTCCCTCTCTCTGCTTGCCTCTCTGCCTACTTGTGATCTCTCTCTATCTGTCAAATAAGTAAATAAAATACTTTAAAAATTAAAAGTAGAAAGCTATTTGTATTAGTCTTTTGAGAGCTCTACTCTGTAAGCCACCGAAGATGAGAGCAGGGAAGGTTCTAAATGCTGATCCTATAAAGAAGATGTGGTATAGATATACAATGGAATACTATGCAGCCATCAAGAGAAATGAAATCTTACCAACGTGGGGAGTTTGGGGGGTAGGAAAAGAATAAATGAAACAAGATGGGATTGGGAGGGAGACAAACCATAAGAGACTCTTAATCTCACAAAACAAACTGAGAGTTGCTGGGGAGAGGCGGGTAGGGAGAGGGTGGTGCGGTTATGGACACTGTGGAAGGTGTGTGCTATGGTGACTGCTGTGAAATGTGTAAAACTGGCGATTCACAGACCTGTACCCCTGGGGCTAATAATACATTATATGTTAATAAAAATTTTTAAAAATTAATAAAAATAAATAAATGCTGATCCTAGGTTATAGTCCAAGGTAGTACCTCAGAGAACAAAGGACAATTATTCTGAATACTGCCTAAAGCTTCCAGGGCTGCCAGCTGTTCCTGGACACTTGAGCATCAGGATACAGCTTCCCTTTCTCTGACTCTTCCCAGCCAAGGGCATGTACTTAGAGCCAGGTCTCCCTGGGCACAGAGGCTCCGCAGACAGTTTCCACCTATTTCTACTGTTCCTCTCGTTTCCTCCTCTGCCCACCAGCCCAGACCACCCGGATCTGAACCTCACCAACGCCCAGCGAGCTAGCAGAGAGAGAGAACACAGCAGCCCACCCCATCAGGAGCACTGCCCCTCTTCCGCAGGACTGCGACCCTGCACAGTTCCAGGGCCACATTCATAGACACTGTACCCTGAGGTTGTATACTAGAACTGTCCCCTGCCTGTCTCTCCTGTGCTTGTTCTCCTCCAGGCCTCGAAAAAGAGGGAGAAGAGGGAGAATCCCATTGCTGCTTAGGAAAGTCACATGCCTCTGCTCCATTCATTTCTTTCTGAGCCCTGGAGTTACGCCATCGGTTAGGGAAGAAAGCTAAAGAACACTGACTCAGGGGTTAAAAGTCCAATCTAACGTGTTCCATCTGCAAATTCAGCAAGTCAACGGGGCCCTGGACCGC
Organism: Mustela nigripes; assembly: GCF_022355385.1. Classification (NCBI taxonomy): domain Eukaryota; kingdom Metazoa; phylum Chordata; class Mammalia; order Carnivora; family Mustelidae; genus Mustela; species Mustela nigripes. The sequence goes on along the minus strand of NC_081565.1, from coordinate 21,087,758 downwards.
TGATATCTAATGTGTAGACCGCATATATCTAATGTGTCATCGTTCATGTCATGTGGCACATGATTCATGTGTCATGGCTCAGTAGCAGTCCTAGTTACTGAGGCTGGAGGTCAAGGGGAAGGTCCCACCAGGCACAGTCTTTCCCCTTCCCTGTAAACACGTGGACGATGGCCATGGGCTTGACCGTGTTTCAGAGCCCGCTGTTACTACACGAGCACCCGATCTAAAGGAAGACGCAGGGCATTTTCAAGAGAGAGTAATAAAAAAAGTCAGGCAAGACGGCTATAAACTTTGGTGTGGAAAAGAAGAATGGCCGAAATTAACAGAATATTTTTATTGGAATGATAACTTATGGCTTTTGAACACCTGTAAGACCCATGGTTCTGTATCAAAGCTCCACTGCCTCACAGCCGTCACAGAGAACTTGCTGGAGAGGCCAGGTTAGCATACTTTCTGTTAGTATGTCAATTAATTGTAAGAAAGGGGTTGCTTCTGAAATGTCTGACGGGCTGCCTCTGTCAACAATCTCTATCCTTTTCAATGACCTCCTTCATAAAGGCAAATTCTAGCCCAAACTTAAGTCCATCTCACCACTCATTGTAGAAAGATGGATTCCAAATTAGTCCAGGGATGCTATACAGGTGCAGAGACTGTCCTGCATTCAACGTCCAGAAGAGCTGACTCTCGGGAAGCACTCGGACGTCTGGCCCACATGACCCGTAGCCTGTGGTCAATACTACATTGTCTATCAAGGGTCTCAAGTTCACAGACACCGAACTGGTGGTGTAGCCAGCAGAGAAGACGTCAGCGATTTCCGAGCTTCCTCCACTCGGGGGGGTTCCACAGAGGTATTCGCCATCTTGAATCCAGAAATGGGGCCAAGCTGGGAATGGAAAACGTTGCAGAACCACACACACCCGGACGGAAGCCCCACAGGGCCTCTGTGTAGGCAGGCACCTGAGAAGTTGTCCCAGCACCTGCCCCAGCGGCGCTGCTTCCTCCGCACGTAGCACCCGTCTGCAATCTAGACGTGGGGGAGGAAAGGGGTCCATTGACACACTTGGGTTTTCCCTTGGCGCACCTGTACGTGCGGCTCTTGTACCCTCATGGGAAGCAGTGTGGGGGACCAGCCACCACTCCGTGAGTAGGCCTCACAGCCATCGCTGGCCGTGCTCCTTTTCTGCACCAGAAGGGCACCCCCTCCCTGCCCTGAGGCACAGAGCTACTCAAGCCTCTTGCCTGACGAGTGCGGAGCCCCTGACCACCTCCACCCACCGCCCCTTTGACCCTCCTCAAGCCCAGCTGTTCTTCAAGACTCCAACCCCATCCTTCCGCCATTCCACTCACTTCTCAAAAATGACAGTCTCACATACCACACGGCTAAGAAGGCGAGGAATGCGAGAACAATCACAACAGCCATGGAGCCCAGCCCAACGGCCACCATCTGCTGCGGCATGAACGACGAATCTGCGGGACAAAACCACACACTGAGCCCACAGCACACAGTCACGGCCCTCCTGGGAGGCACGTGGGCACCTGTGCTCACTCCGTGCTAACCCAGAGTGTGACCCCATTTCACAAGCCATCCCAAGAAGGCCCAGAGTGCCTCTGCGCCCCCCTGAGTCGGCCCCTACGGTGTAGGCCTAAGGAAAACACAGTCCCAGGGTATTTCTGAAAAGGAAATGGAAAAACCAGGCCACATTCAAGTCACAGGGGATTAAAAAAAAGCTCATCTTCCTGTGCATACAAATACAGCCGACTGTGTTGTTTGTGTTTGTCTTCTCTCAGTCAGCTGCTCCTGAGAGATTTTCTGGGCAGTTCTCCTTTGCACTGAGGAAGAAGTCACTCTGACATCACATGGAATTTTGCTCCAAAAATGACAGGTGGCTCCCACGGTCAAATATAGCAAATGAGTCTGCCTGATGGATGGGGTCATCTGTCAAAGGATAGTACCTTCCCGCTCAGCCCAGCAGGTTGTCATGAGGCTAAAGTAAGAAAATAAATGTAGAGCACCTGGGTGGCTCAGTCCGTTAAGCATCTGTATTCAGCTCAGGTCATGGTCCCAGGGTCCTGGAATCGAGCCCCGCATCAGGCTCCCTGTTCAGTGGGGAGTCTCCTTCTCCCTCTACCTCTGGCTTGTGCATGTGCCTGCATACTCTCTCTCTTTCTCTAACTAATAAATAAAGTCTTTTTTTTTAAAGAAAATTAATGTAGACATTCTCTGAAAGACATACATATGTTCTATTTGGGGTTTATCATGTGTCAACTGCAGGGAGATTCTTTGCTACACACTGAAGAACACCCACACTTGAGTGGCCCATTATGGACCAAGTGACTGAATCAGAGCATCCTGTTCTACACCAAAGGGCTCATTTTAATTTGCAAACAACTGATGGAGCACTTACGATATGCCAAATACTGTCCTAATGACTTCTCCTGACCACCTAGGGAGTACTATAATAATAGTACCACGTATTACAATAATAGTGCCTGGCATCATAATAAGACACTATTATTTTACAGAGGAAAGACCGAGGCATGGCGTGGTTCAGCAACTTGTCCAAGAGCACACAGCTAATATACAAGAGTCAGGATCCAAACCTGAGCTGTCTGGCTCCAGCATCTTGGCTTTTTAACCACAACATTGTGCTTTCCCAGTACAGATCTGAATCCAGTTCTGTCTACAGCAGAGCAGGCCACGCTCCCCTTCAGAAGTCCAGGGTGCAAGCCCTGTACCTTGGGACACTGGCTGATGATGGTGGGGCCTCGGACTGTAGCAGTTCAAATTCCTCTTTAAAAGAACAAAGGTCCACATGCAATGGTGCGGCAGACATTGGAAAGACCTTGGGGGCTGATGGTGCATACACAGAATTAAAAAAGAGAAACACCACCTCACCATGGAAGAAATGTAAGAAAGTGCAACTAAGTCCAAATTCGGCCAGATGATTTGCTATGGTTGTCACTGCTGGGATATCAAATGATTTCCCTTTTCATTACCCTCCTTTTACTGATGCCCCAGGCATATGCTTAGTCTGTCCTCTGGGCCATCCAATGCTGCTTGGGAAGAGCTGAAACCCAGCAAAAATAAAGGTCTGCTAAGTAACAAGGAGGGGCCTGAGGGGAAAAATAGCAGCCCCTGAACGTGAGACCCTCAAAACATAGAAGACTCACTTCCCCGGCAGCAAGCGAGGCTCATCCGAGAACAGTCCCTCCTCCCTGACTCTCTCATCACCAAATCTGCGCTCTCCAGTACCGTAGCCACTGGCCACAGTGTGGCTGTTGAAAACTAAATTAGTTCCAGGGGCACCTGGGTGGCTCAGTGGGGTTAAGCCTCTGCCTTCAGCTCAGGTCCTGGGATCAAGCCCCGCATCCAGCCCTCTGCTCGCAGAGCGCCTGCTTCCCTCTCTCTCTCTGCCTGCCTCTCTGCCTACTTGTGATCTCTCTCTCTGTCCAAAATAAATAAATAAATAAATAAATAAAGATGAAAATTAAGAAAAAAAAAGAAACCTAAATTAGTTCCAATTAAATTAAAAATTCTGTTTCTCAAGCATATCATCTCAAGTGCTCAATTTCAAGTACGCATTTCAAGCGCCCAATAACCCCACATGGCTGGTTGCTGCCATATTGGACACTGCCGCTTTAAAACTTCCAGTCATTGCAGAGTTGTATGGACAGGTACAATCTCCACAACCAGGTCAAGAGCAGTGTGGTTCTATTCTCTCACAGGATAGTGGCTCCAGCAAAAGCGGCCACAGAATACATTTCTTGCTAAAAGGCTCTGCAAAACCCATTACCTTGTCAAGAGAGAGGCCTTCCAGAAAAAACATGGCTGATATCATTTGGCTACCTTTTCCAGAAGAAAAAGCTTTGATATTTTAAAAAACCGTACTACAGAATGGGAAGAGGGAGCTGTGGTTAAACCACAAAGCAGCAGAGAAAAAAATTTGGGGAGTGACTTGAATGGCTACCTATTAAAGCAGTGCAGGGTCAGCAGAAGAATGAATACACGGGGACAGAATAGTAGAGAAACAAACCCATGTGTATCAAATAATTTCCAAGTCAGGTTGTCCAAGTGTGTACTGAACACCCTAACTATGGGCTCTGGACAAGTTTTGCAGCCACTCTGGGTCTCGATTTCCCCACTCAGGATTGATCCAGTAACATGGGAATGATAATAATAGTACCCCCTTATAGGGTTATTATGAGAAATGCATGAGATAAGTCATGTCAAGACTGTGCCCGAAACACAGTAGGCAACTGGCAAATGTTAGCTATGGTTCATTACTGGTGTTTTGTTACTGGTTCAAGTCATTGGGGGAATGATATATTATTCAGAATTAGTGTTGAGAAAACTGGCTGACCATTTAGAATACAGTAATTTAAAAAAAGAATACAGTGATTTTGATCATTAGAGCTTATACTATATTTAAATCTATATAAATATAAATATATAAATAAATATAAATAAAATACTATATATAAATATAAATAAAATCCAGACAGATTAAAGACTTAAATGGAAACCTAAAGGAGTTAGAACAAAGGGTAAGTGAATCCTTATCTAAAATATTTATCTCAAGCAGGTACGAATTGTCTAAGTATTTACTAATGCAGAAACCCTAATGCTCCAATCATGGGATCTGCTGCTGTTTCTACCACAGAGCCACCTGCTAAAACATCTTGCCTGGCCTTGACTTCAAGTTATCATCAACTATACATTGCGAGCTCTGTCTTTCTCATATGAAGTTCCCTGTTCTCTGCTCATCTCTGTTTGACTTGAGTTTGCTCTTCAAGTTTCCCTAAAGATCACCTGCTGTAGTTCTCCATCTCACTTGCACATTTAAGAACCTGCTAGAATGTACTTCATCTGGGTCAGAAGGCTTTAATTTATGTGAATCAGTTAGTTCTTATCTTGCTTTTAAAATGTCCCCTCACGGGACGCCTGGGTGGCTCAGTTGGTTAAGCAGCTGCCTTCGGCTCAGGTCATGATCCTAGCGTCCTGGGAGTCCCACATCGGGTTCCTTGCTCCGCAGGGAGCCTGCTTCTCCCTCTGACTCTGCCTTCCACTCTGTCTGCCTGTGCTTGCTCTCACTCTCTCTCTCTCTTACAAATAAATAAATAAAATCTTAAAAAAAAAAAAATGTCCCCTCACAAACCAACAAGACAAAAGCAAAGTAGGAGTTGATGGACCTGACTTTCTCTTGACCCTCCACTAGCAGGACACATTCACCCGAAGCAATGGGTCCACACAACTATGCCTTACTATGGACATAAATATTGGAAAATCTTTTTTTTTTAATTATGCATAACATGGCTTGATGATTCTTGCTGGTATAGGTCTCTTGGTCTACTCTGTGTATGGGCTCTTTGAAAATTGGAGTCAGTGCAACCCAGAGCCCTTACAGGGTAGCCACACAAGATTCTTTAGGGACTTTCCCAGTTAATTCCTCACTGAGAAAATTTACAGCCAATTGAAATTACATTTTTTCGAGCTTTGCCATCTTCTGGTTCCCTCCCTCTCATGGTTTCATGCCATAAATTCAAGCTTATTTTTCTTCTGAGTCACTTGCAGAATATTCTTTTGGAAACTCGAGTGAATCATGTGTTAAATCAGATTCGCAATGACTCATTCTTGGAGAGAGTAAATCCATTAGGTTAAATGCTGCCACTCTCTTCAGAGTGGCTCCCAGAGGAGGTACAGGGTTCATGAGGCGTGACAGGGCGTCTCCGGGCTTCTCTTTGAACTCTTCCACTAATGCAAATGTCACAGGTGCTGAAGAGAAAGTTAGAAAGACTCCAGGCCCATCCTCAAGCTTCCGGACAGCTTGAGTACGTCCTGTAGCTATGGACATTTTTTCATGAATTTATATGAGCAGGGTCATTTCCTGAAAGCAATAATCCTATTCTCCAAAAGGTACAAAGAATTTGCACCACGATGTTTAGTTAGTATGTTAAATTCCTCTCTGCTAGCCCAAGGTCTCCTCACTTGAGTTCTATTGCAGAGTAGGAGATGACAAAGGAGATCAAAGTAGGAAATTAATTTAGAGATACAGAACACCTGATGAATTAGCAACACTTTTGAATTCATTTTCTATTGCAGCCTAACAAATCACCATAAACTTAGCAACTAGCCCCCACTCATAACCTCGTAGTTCTGTGGGCCAGCAGTTCTGGCACGTTGCGAGTGGGTCCTCTGTTCAGCGTCTTCCAAGGCTAAAATCAGTATGTCAAAGTGGGCTGTATTCCCCTCTGATGCCTCGGGGGGAAGAATCTGCTTCCAAATCCTTTGCAGTTGTAGGACTGAGGTCCCCATATTCTTACTGGTGGCCAGCCATCGGCCACTCAGCTCCGACTGGCCAACCACATTCCTGCCATGTGGTTCCTTCCACCTTTGAAAACAGCAGGATAAACCCTTATTTATGTCAGACTCACGTCACCCTTTGAATCTCCAATCTCCTGTTTCTGACCTCTACATCCAGATTTAAAGGGCTCATGTGAGGGTCAGATGCATCTGGACAATCTCCCTCCTTGGGACCTTAATTATATCTTTGAATCCTTTCTCAGCAACACTTACAATAGCCTTTGAATAAGTAAGTAGCTGAGAGGAAGTGGGTGAATACCAGTGGCCAGGAATTTGTGAGGCCACATTGTAATTTTCCCAACCACAATGATGAATATTTAAAGTATGCGTGTGCATGTTTGTGTATGTGTGTATACATACTGGTGCACAGCCTACACAAACACATACACACTAGGCTATATCTTGATGTACATCTTCTCTGCCTCACTTAAATATTACACTTACTGTGCTTCATTTTTCATCCAACCCTACTGCTGGTTGACCAGTAATCCTCCAACTCGATTCATTAAATTCTGATTAGGCACCGATGTGTGCCAGACACTGGTCCCGTTCTTCAAGAGCTCTCCCTCAGTGGTATGAAATCTACTAAGAAAAGACATGTGCATCAGTTGCTCTAGAGTATAGCAGAAAGGCTAGAGAGAGGGAGGGAGAAAGAGAGCTCCTGCCCCATGGAGGAAATAAAAAAGGCTTCAGAGAGGACACTGCATTTGATTTTAACCTTGACAAACAGGTGGGATTATAATAAGCTAATAAACAGAGATTACAGGAAGGTTATAGGGCATTCCGGGTAGAAATAAATAGGTAACTGTATGAACAAAGACATTAAGGAAAGTAAGAAGAGACCATAACCAGAGAAGATGGGACACATCACTTTGAATGGAGAAGATGAGAGGTGACTAGAAGGGTGTGCTGGTGTCAGACTGAGGCCTTAGAAGCCAGTCTAAAATGTAATGGAGAACTTTGGGAAGAACCATCAGGAGAAATAACCAAATCAATGCTGCAGTTTAGAAAGATGAGTCGGACGTGTAGGCTGGAGTAAAGAAGGAGCCCCTGAACACCGTGGTGGGCGAGAAGAAAGAAGGCTCTTCCAGTTATCGGTGCTCAGGGGGTGAACCCAGACATGAGATGGGCATACCCTAGGTGTGAAATGTGGGCTGAAAGGGAAAGGGGAGCCGTCACTAATGCGCCAGGGGTTTGACCCCTATGACGGAAGAGTGTTCTGTGAAAATAGTTTGCGATCATCTCCCATACATCAAATGACCTTCCCTTGTGACTCAAGAAATCAGAGTCCGTACTTTGTGGCTAGAAGGGATCTGAAAGATCTAGGTAAGAGGCAGCTGAGAACCAGTCAAGTTAAATATAATTTCAAAGACACTCGGCTGAGGAGCAGCAAGGCTCAAGCAAGAAGGTCCAGGCCTTTGCCTTTCTCCTCAAACCAACTGCTGGTTCCCGGGTAGTCATCACAAAGACCTGCTAGGGGCAATCTACATAAGGTAAGTAACAGAATTCGTCACTGGGCAAAGGTGAGAATGGGGCAGGTGCTTGGCATGGATGAACTGGAACAAATTCAGGACTAATCTGGATCCTAGTTCTCTCCAAATTACTTCCGGAGATGGCAGTCTCCGACATTTCTGCAAAGGGGGACTACCAGAGGTGAGTGCACAACAGGTGGATATGTATGTCAGAACTGCCTTCAGCATTTTAAAAAATAGTGGGCTTCTCCATTATCTCTAGAGCCTTCCAATAGTTCGAAGGCAAAGTTTTGAGCTCTCTTTCAACACTGGTTCCTGGGCTGAGGAGGGTAAAGAAGGCACTACCAAAAGCCACCTAGATGTGTCCAAAGCAAAATCCTTCCTGTTAATTTTATCACAGTAGCCAGCTCTTTGGCAATTTCTTCCACCAGTTGGAGTGTTTTCTAATCATATCAAACAGCTCCTGAAACCAGTGGATTCTGGAAGCTCTTTCTGTGCCTGTCCAGGAGGCTTGCAAATTCCATTCTTCTGATAAAAGCACCTCTTTCTGTGTAGAAACTGCATTCCCACCCTTAGAGCCTTAGGGAATGCATTGGCTGAAAAATGTCCAAATATTGGAACATGTGGTTGCTTCTTGTGGCCTTCACTTAAATTCCAAGACAGGAAGCTTGGCCTATCTGCACACATTGGTGTAACAGCACTCACCTCTGTGAAGGGAGACCCTCACCAATTATGCTAAGTAAAATAAGTCAGACAGAGAGAGGCAAATACTATATGTTCATAGTTATACATGGAATCTCAAAAGGCTGAACTCTATATAGAAATAGAGAGTAGAGTGGTAGTTGCCAGGGTCTGGGGGAGTGGAGAGAAATGGGGAGATGTTGATCAAGGGGTACAAAGTTCTAGTTACAAAATGAACAAGTACTGGGGATCTAATATTCAACATGGTAACTATACTTAATAATACTGTATTATAGGACTGAAAGTTCCTAAGAGAGTAGATCTTAAATGTTCACACATATACAAATATATATATAATAATGATGTGAGGTGATGGAGATATTAACTAACCTTATTTTGGTCATGATTTTTCAATACAAATCAAATCATCACACTGTACACATTAAACTCAATGTTACATAAGTTGTATCTCAAGAAAGTAGAGGGGTGGGATGGGGGAGACCCTCGCCACCTGGCAACCATAATCCAAGATGGCTGATGGTCAGGTAATGTGCCTTGCCCAGTAGGAAAGCCACGTCCTCTGCTCTTACTGAAGTTGGTGTGAGTAGAGATAATAAGATGGGAAATAAGATTAGAAGACAAGCAGACAAATGAAGGAAGCCTAATTCTCCAGGTCCCTCCCAATCATTTCCTGTCGAGCACCCTCTACTGACAAGGTAACAGATCCCCCATTGTAAAGTGCCCTTTGTTGGAATCCTTCTGGAAGCAGGGTTATGTGGGCACTTCCTCACCACAGCAGCCTATTGTTTCACACTGCTGTGAGGTAAGTGGCAGGATGTAACGGGTTAAACTGATACTCCAAGCTAAGAGCAAAATTCCTCAGGCTGTTGCCAGGACTCATAAACCACAAAGAAAAGGTCCAGATGCAAAGGTCATAAACTTGACAAGATTTCTGGTATTAGCTACAAACTCATGGAATTCCTGGGAATCAAATCCACTGGCTGGTTGCCTGCTGGTTGAAAGAAATGTACTGCCAGGGAAATCCCACGTCTGGCAAACACCGAGCCACGATTGCTCAATCCCTGAGGCAATTCTCCTCCCCACTGGACAACTGCCCAGGCCAGGAAGAAGCACTCGGCCCGACCTCCTCCCTGCAGCATCTTATGCACAGACAGCTTTGGAGAAAAGGGATAAGGCACTTTCCCAGGAAAAAACTGAGGCGGTCCAACTAAGTAACCAAGTGACTCACTCTGCCACCAGCCAGGGGATGCTTGCTCTTCCTATTCAACAGGATGTGGTCCTTGTTCTGGGCCCCCTGTTCACTGCACTGCACTATCTTTTCTTCCTTTCTAACTGGTGTGCTTATCCAGTCTCCCCTTTCACATTACGGACTGTGGTTTGAAAATGCTTACATTTGGCACTTAGTTACCGATTGCTAGCGGATCATGAGAAGTCCACCTGCATTGGATCAAGAGGACTGGACACCACCAGCAATCCTGGTCATGGAGCTGGATGCAGTAACAGACCCACCTTTGAGTTGTCTTCCAACTGAGTTCCACTTTTGGTTGTTCAGAGGATAATTCTCCCATAATGGGGGGTGTTTTTCTTAAAAGTGTATGTGGGGAAGCCTGGGTGGTGCAGTTGGTTGGGCACCCAACTCTTGGTTTCATTTGGGGTCTTGGTCCCGGGGTTGTGGGATGGAGACCCACGTCAGGCTCCCAGCTCAGCATGGAGTCTGCTCAGGACTCTCTCTCCATCTCCCTCCACCCCTCTCCACCCCCGCACCCTCTCTCTTTCACTCTTTCCCTCTCTCCAAATAAATAAATAAAACCTTTTTTTTTTGAAGATTTTATTTATTTATTTGTCAGAGATAGAGGGAGAGAGAGCGAGTGAGCACAGGCAGACAGAGAGGCAGGCAGAGGCAGAGGGAGAAGCAGGCTCCCTGCCGAGCAAGGAGCCCGATGTGGGACTCGATCCCAGGGCGCTGGGATCATGACCTGAGCCGAAGGCAACTGCTTAACCAACTGAGCTACCCAGGCGTCCCAATAAATAAAATCTTTTAAAGAAAATTATACATGTATGGGTGAGCCCATGCTAAGCAGCTAAAAGGCTCGGAGTAGTGGACTGTTGCGGCTCTTCGAATTGGTCTGCCAACCTGTTTTTCTGCGCCTCTTTTCCTGATGGGGATCGTGTCCACCTCTCAAAGCAATCCTGGGGAGGCTGTCAATCACACTGATTTGCCCTCAACCAGCCATATGAGTAAGACCCAAATCCAAGGTAGGCTGTTCATAGTGCCTCTAGAGTACCCTAAGAGGGGTACTCGTCATCCCACAGACGGTCACTTAATCTAGGAGGAAAGATTCTTTCCCTGAATTGAAAAACCTTCTGTTCCCACTGAAGTTGCTAAACTGGGCAGCTGGTGGCTGTCCCTCTCCCTCACATGGCTTACTGTAGAAGAAAATGAAGCCAACTCGGAAGCTGAGAGCAGAGACAAAGGCAGAGTGTCCCACTCATGGTGTCAAGTCCCAAGTGTCAGTTCCTGGAATCCTGGTGATGTCCTTCTAGGGCCAGGTCCATAAGCTCCCCACCCCCTCATCCTTCTCAGCTATGGATTTTTGCTTAAACTAGTGTGAGATGGGTTTCTGTCACCTGTGACGACTTAAAAAGAAATCTCATTAACATAAACTTGGTGCTGCAGACTGGAGAGAAGAAAGGATGCTTAGGCAGAAAATGGCTTTACCTTTCACTTGAGCCCAAACCGCACAGGAGCATCTTCTCACCTATAAAGAGAAACACAGCAACACGTTTAACGAGGCAGCATAGAACATCAGTTTAAATAATACACTGCAGCCCAGAAAGTTTAGTGGGTTTTTTCTCTTTTAATTTGGATTAAAATATCCTCCTCTTGCTCTAACATCTTATAGTTGAGCCACGTAGTGACTAAGCATTGGAGGAATTGGCATGGGTAGCAGTGACAGAAGTGACCCTAGGGATCAATTCTGCAGCTTTTCAACAGATCTCAGAAAGCATACACTATGGGTAAACAACAGAAATGGCCATGAGCTTCATTCTCCTTGCCGGCTCTGAGCAACTGGCACTGACTGCCTACAAAGGATGTTGAAAAAGATTCTGAGGTGCCCCCCCAAGTCCCATCCATGTGAGGTCCCATCCACGTGACAGTGACAGTGATGCCCGCGATAGGCAAGGCTATGGGAAGCCTTTGTAAATAATACTTTACCTGTCTAGATGATACTTATCTGGCCAACACCTACAGACTCACTGAAATGAGATACCTTCTTTCCTTCTCCCCCAGCTCTTCTATGCATACTTGTCTGTTAGGAACACTGGGATTACTCAGCAAAATGTTCACTAAAAAGCAGGGGTCAGGAAAGATCTCTCCGACTTCAAAAGGAGATTCTCTTTCAAGTGAACACCTTGGGTAGTCTGGTTTTATTAAAAATTGAAAAAAAAAATAGATTTACCCTGAAAAATGCTGGGGATAGTTTGAAATGGCCGTAAGCTCTTGCATGTGACTAAATTTTGCCTGGGTGCTAAGTGCCTCAAGGGCATCTAGTGGAAAATCATAGGCAAGAATAACCAGTGAAAGGGGCCTCAAGTAGTTGGGCAGGCACTACAGAACTGACTGTACGGAAGGAGAGAAACTGGTGGGCCAGGTGAAGAAGGAAGCGCATTAAAATAGAGTGTCGTAACCAGATTTACCTTTTAAGACCCTTATTCTGGCAGTTGTATGGAGCAAAGAGAGAGAATAAGAGACAGGAAGATGAGTTAGAAAATTGATGTTCAAAAAAAAAAAAGAAAAGAAAAGAAGGAAAGTTGATGTTCAGGCAAGAGATGCCAAAGGTTAAACATGGTTAAGGAAGACGGAGAAGAAAGGGTGATTTTACACAGTTATGAAGGTGGTAGAACTGACAAAATTTGATGTGCACTGGACAAGAAGATAAAGAGAGAGGAGATAAGAATGATTCCTTGATTTCTGTCTTAGCAACTGGGAGCATGGTGATGCTATTTACTGGGACAGATACACAGAAGGAAAGACAAACTGGGAGAATCAGAAAAACAAAGTTCGTGGTGTCAAATTTTACTACAAAGCTGAAGTAATCAAAACCAGGTGGTGCTGGCATTAAGACAGACATATAGAACCAATACAGTAGAATGGAGGCCAGGGATCAACTCCTGCATGTGTCAAATAATTTACGACAAGGGTGGCCAAGAACATTCAATGAGAAAGGGAAATCTTTTCAACAAATTGTGCTGGGAAAACTAGATATTCCCATCCAAAAGGATGAAGGGGGACCCCGACCTAACACCACACACAAAAACTAACTCAAAATGGATCAGATCCAAATATAAGACTCAGAACAGAAGAAACTGTGGAGAAAAGGCATCAGCAAATTGGATTTAGCGATGACTTCTTGAATAGGACATCAAAGGCATGAGCAGCAAAAGGAAAAAGAGACAAACTGGACTTCATCAAAATTAAAAGCTTCTGAGGATGTGAAGCAAAAAGAATGTCTGTGCACCATTAGTGGGATGCAAACCTGTGTGGCCATTGTGGAGAACAGTAGGCAAGGTCCTCAAAAAATTAAAAATAGAACTAGCCAGTAATGTCACTACTCGGTGTTTACACAAAGAAAAGGAAAACACTGAATTGGAAAGATACACACTCCTCTATCTTTACTGCAGCATTATTTACAACAGCCAAGATATGAAAGCAATTCAAGTGTCCATGAATGGAGAGAGAAGATGTAGTGTATATATACATAATGGAATATTACTGAGCCATAAAAAGGAATGACATCTTACTATTTGCAATGCATGAATGGACCTAGAAGATATAAGGCTAAGTGAAATGAATCAGAGAATGACAAAGACCATATGATTTCACTCTTATGTGGTATTTAAGGTATAAATTTTAAAAAAGAAACAACAAACCAGACTTTTAAATATATAAATATATATTTAAATATATCAAAGAGAACAAACTGGTGGTTGCCAGAGGAGAGGTGAGTGGGGAGATGAGTGAAATAAATGAAGTGAATTAAGAGGACACGTATCACAATGAGCACTGAGTAATATACAGAATTGTTAAATCACTATATTGTACACTTGAAACACTTGTACACTTGTAACATTATATGTTAATTACACTGGAATTCAAAAACAAAGATGTTGGAATGTTAAAAAAAATAAGGAACATTTGTACATCAAAGGACATTTATTGACAGAGTAAAAAAAGGCAGTCCACGGAATAGAAGAAAATATCTGCACATTGCAAATCTCTTAAGGGATTAATATCCAGAATATATAGAGAATTCCTAACACCCAACAACAAAGAAATAAATAACTCAATTCCAAAATGGGCAAAGGACTTGAATAACCATTTTCCCAAACAGGATATACAAGTTGTCAAAAGCACAAGAAGACACTCAACATTGCTAATCATTAGAGAAACAGAAGCCAAAACTACAAAGAGATACCATCTCACATCCATTAGAAGGCCCATTATCAACACAGAAAACAGCGGGTCTTTGGGAGGATGTGGAGAAAATGGAACCCTTGTATACTGTCGGTGAGAATGTAAAATGGTACTGCTGCTCTGGAAACTAGTGTGGCAGTTCTTCAAAAAAAAAACAAAAACAAAAACAAAAAACAAAGAGAATGATCACATGATCCAATGATTCCAAGTGTAAATGCCCCAAAGAATTGAAATTGGGGACTCAAAGAGATATTTGTACACCCATGTTCATTGCAGCCTTATTCAGAATAGCCTGAAGACGGAAGCAACCCAAGTGTTCAACCGCAGATGAATGGCTAAACAAAATGGTGTATACACACAGAGTAGAATATTAAAAAGGGAAGAAATTCTGACACAATGCTACACCATGGGTGAACTTTGAGGACATGCAATGAAATAAGACAAATAATGTATAATTCTACTTATATGAGGTACCTGGAGTTGTTGAATTCCCAGAGACAGAAATTAGAAGAGTAGTTGCCAGGGTTTGGGGGAGGCAGGGAGAAGAGAGTCCCCGTTCAATGGCTACAGTGCTTCAGTCTGGAGATGGCATGCACAATAACACGAACGTACTTAACGCTAATAAACTGTACACCTAAAAACTGTTTCCATGGTAAATTTTGTTATACGTATTTTACCACCATTAAAAATAAAAATTGAAAATAAGCCACTACTAGATCCTCTGGAATTAAATGGTGGAAATGGTTGTGCCATTTTGTGAATATACTAAAAACCACTAAATTGTATACTTCATTTTTTTTCACCATCTTAACCATTTTATTAAAAAAATTTTATATGGATATAGTTGACATGCAACATTACATTAGTTTCAGGTGTACCACTTAGTCATTTGACAAGTTTATAAAAGATGCTATGTTCACACCAAGGTAACTACCATCTGTTCCATTATATCACTATCACCATATCATTAATGATACTCCTTACACTGTAAATTATATACTTCAAATGGCTGATTAATATGGTATGTGAATTGTAGCTCCATAAAACTCTTCAAAAAAGAAAAATAAATAGTTCACTACTAATTTTAATATGACTATAATATTAATAGATTGGAAACCCATAGGGGAAGTAAATGCAATTCAAAACTGCAAGTCCCAATATAAATTTTTTCACAACCCCTTCGCCTCCTTAGCCTCCCAAAGACCAAGCACATGTTCTACTAAGCTATATGAAAAAGAGGTATCCATGATATCACAGAGAAGTTTCCCATAAATTAGGATTCTTATCCTAACCTCTCACTTAATTACCTGTGTTATGGATTGGATGTTTGGGTCACCCAAAGTTCATATATTGAAGACACAGCCCCCAGTATGATGGTACTTGGGAGTAGGGCCTTTGGAAAGTAATGAGGTTCAGATGAGGTCGTGAGGGCAGGGACTCTGTGATAGGATCAGTGTCCACATAAGATGAAGAAGACTGACCAGAGCTGGACTGCACGCTTTCTACCATGTGAGGACACAGCAAGATGGCCGCTGTCTGAAAGCCAAGGAGAGGGCCTTACCAAGGAACCATATCAGTTGGCACCTTAATTTTAGACTTCTCATCTTCCAAAGCTATGACAAATACATTTCTGTGGTTTAAGCCACCCAGCCTATGGTATTTTGTTATGGCAGCCCATGTGTCCTCATGTACCTCTTAGACCAAAGTCCCGATCTGGGACAGCAGCTCTCTGAGCACTCTCTACACTGTACTCATGTTGTACAGCTAGTGCTAGATCTGCGGCTAGAAATGCCACGTAGGATCTCCAGCTAAGCTCCAGCGAGAAGGCCCTGTTTGAGTCATAAACACCTTTTAAACAAGTTCAGGGAAATACATTCTGGGCTTTAGCCTGCCAATTCTCAATTCCTACGTTATTGTCACAAAATACTACCAAATCTCTTGGCTACTTGTACATATTCTTTTCTTTTTTTACTTGTGTCATATTCTTTTTTTTTTTTAAAGATTTTATTTATTTATTTGAGAGAGAGAGACAGTGAGAGAGAGCATGAGCGAGGAGAAGGTCAGAGGGAGAAGCAGACTCCCCATGGAGCTGGGAGCCTGATGTGGGATTCGATCCTGGGACTCCGGGATCATGACCTGAGCCGAAGGCAGTCGTCCAACCAACTGAGCCACCCAGGCATCCCAACTTGTGTCATATTCTTAAAAGTAACCGCTGGTTTACCATCAAGCATGATAATGGCGCGTTAGACTGGTGTCCTACACAGAACAGAGTACGTGTCAGTTTTAAATATGGTATGGGGACACCTGGCTGGGCCAGTCAATTAAGCATCTGACTATTGATCTCAGCTCAGGTCTTGACTTCAGGGTTGTGAGTTCAAGCCCTGGGCTGGGAAGGAAAGCAGAAAGGGAAAAAGAAAGGAAGGAAGGAAGGAACCTTATACTCAAGATGGCTTCAATTCATCAGTCAAGTGATGTTTCTACTAATATAATTTTCTTCTAGTTTCCATTCCCAGTCTATATGAATTTATGTCATACTTTGAGTTCTCCTGGGGCAACCATCACAACGGTTCTTCAAGATCTTTCACCTGACTCACTGATTCAGCTCTTGCTATCCTGCTTGGCCAGCTCACTATCTTTCCTCACGATGCAATGACTCCATAGTTCGGATCTCATGAAAGAACCACCCCTGGAACAAAGTAGGCTTTCTAAGGATGAGGAGAGGTGGGTGTGGCCAAAGCAGTCAGGAAAGCAGAAAATAGGGCAGCACTGACATTCAAAAAGAGGCCTCTCCTTCCTGCTTCCGAGAGGGTGCAGGGAGGCAGCAGCCTGGCAGCAGCACAGGGAAGTGACACTTCACACCATCAACCACCTTCAAGGTCTCACCAGCCCATAATTTATGCAGGCAAAGTATTCAACACATTTTTCTGGTTGGTACATGCGGTGTCCATCTCAAATACCGGGGAAGCAAATGTTCAAACATCTACATTTCACACGAAGAAGAAAATAGAGAATTCATGAGTTTTTAAAGAGGTGTACCTCATTCCATTCACTTGTGATTCGCAGTATGATGCAGTAATCATTCCCTTTTTTCAAAGGTGCATTATAGTATTTTCCGTAGTACAGCCTGTCTCCAATAGACATCTCCATGGAGTCATCTGGAACATCTTTGGCCAGTAGTTCTGCAGCCACATACCCTTCAGCATCAGAAGTGTTGCTAAAGAATGAGGTGGCCCCTTCAGAATCACACAAAAAGGTGTTTTGGAGCATCAGGGGAAGCACTAACACCTGATATGAACTGAAAAAAGGAAAGAAAAAGAAAAAAGAAAATGTCTATCAGACCCTTGCTTGGGAGAGTCATTCATTCAATTATTCACATTTACTGAGCACCTGCTATGAACGAGATAGTTTTGTGGGCACTGGAGACACATCACCAGACAAGAAAAAGTCTTTGCCCCTGGGGGAGGGGGGTGCAGATTTACAGTCTGGGAGCGCCAACACTTAGGGAACTCCAGTCTGGACCTCCAGTGCTAATGCCACACGACGCAATATAGGTCGTCAGGTTCCACCACAGATAGATGCCAAGTAAACCCTCTTTAGCCAGGAGGGGCTGCTCCACATACAGCTACCCAGAAAGGGCACGCTGTATACCTCTCACAGTGGTTTCCACATGGGGAAAAAAAAAAAAAAGCCCAGCTGTGGAAAGCGTTTAGCAGTCACAAGGAGGCTGCCTGTCTACAAGCGTTAATGTACTAAGCCTGCAGAAAGGCTCAATCACATGGTAACCTGAAATGGAATTCATGTGACCTACATTCCTTCCAGGGCCCAGATACCAAAGTTCATGTGAAATAAATGAGAAGCAAGGAGCGCCAATCACTGTGCGTTAATCTAGTCCGACCGTGTCCTGAAATAGCCAGGAAGGTAAAATGTCATGTGTACATTGTGAAACTGTCCCCTGAACATGGACAGAGGAGCACACCAGCCAGCAAGTATCCTTCTGTGTTTTCTTTGTTGTTGATTCTACCAAACACAAACCCTGTCAGGGAAAGGAGGTGTAAGAATAAAAACACCAAGTACGAATCGCACCTCCTTTTTCATCCCGTTGCTTCCGTCCTTCTGTCCTGCCTCCAGGAGAGCACCTGTCTAAACATCTGCTTTCTCTATCAGGCCTGACAGCAGGGATCTAAGAGACTTCCTCCTGTACCCTTGCAAACCCTTACCCAGGTCTCTGGCTGAGGCCAACTCCCCACTAATGTTTCTTGAGTTGATGTTTCCGTAAAGAGGAAAAGCATGCATGAGTACCAAAGATGATTAGGGTCATTTCCAAACCATGAGGCCACATAATCTATTTTACTAGTAAGTATACAACTTCCTATTCCACATTCTTAATGCCCCATCTCCTGCTTCCTAAAAGACCATGAGTCACTAGGTTAAGAAAAGGGAGCCCTCCATGGCAGTTCGTCCTAGACTTGGAAAGTCTCCATCCCAAACATCCTATGTGTCCTCTGGGCCCTGATTTCCACCAAGTCTGGGCTCACTTTCCAGGAAAGAACTTTCCACAAAAGGTAAAACATCAAGCCTGCAGGGCGGGGAGATGCTACTGCCTCCACCAGTAAACATCTCCAAAGCGTCCACCACCTACAAGGGAATGCTTATAACGATACACTTCCCTGGAGACTTGAAGACATCCCTAGGAATCATGGCCGCAGGTAAGGGAGTAAATGGTGCGGGCTCCATGCTGTCCTCAAACTCCTCTTCCAATCCATCTTGCCTTGTGGATGTTGGCGTTCAAGGGCAACTTCAAGCCTCACCTTTGGTTCTGGACATTAGAGGCACCATTCATGGGGCATAAAGCAGTCTCCCCAGTTAGCATGATCATAATCACCTATGCTGCTTGATAATGACACAGATTTCCAGCCCCCATTCCAGACCTAATAAATCGAAATCTCCAGGAGCTGAGTCTGAGAATTTGTACTGCTGATAAGGCACCCCAGGTTATTTCTGTAAGTTGGCAATTGTGGGAGACACTAGCATGACGAGAGCCCAGGAACAGAATGCATCATTCGCCCGAGATCACCAAGCTAGGGAGGGGAGCTTTGGTCCCAGGGCCCTGTTCCACCATGTTCCCCACACCCCTATCCCTCTCCCCGAAGCATGTAGAAAGCAGACTCGGGCCTCTCCCACACTGGCAAAGCTGCTCCCCCAGCTCAAACCAGGTAGTCAGGGAGAGGAAACTGCTCCATTTGCCTGTTGGTAATTAACCCCGATGACGTTAGGGAAGCAGTTGTGGCTGTTTGGATGACTGTTCTGGAAAGACTTCTCCCCTCTTTCTCACCGCCACCCTCCCTGGAATGACTCACAGATCTCCACTTCCTGTTTTGGAGGCACTGGAGGGCACATTAGCCACAAGGATAGACTATCATCTGGCTTCTTTTTTTTTTTTTTGGTCTTACATAATTATTTGGCCTACATATTACGTTTGCTCTTGCAAAGTCTCTTGGGCATTGATATCATAACTTCTGTTCTCCTCATAGCAACAGAATGTCAGGGCCTTCCAGTAACTCATCAGGAATCAACATAGGCAATATCCATGCCTGGAAAAACCTTTGAGAACTTACTGCACTTAAACTAAAGGAAAGACAGAAAAAGCCTAAGTTTCATTATCAAGAGATTCACAGAGGCGCCTGGGTGACCTAGTCGGTTAAGTGACTCATTCTCAGCTTGGGTCTTGATCTCACGGTCATGAGCTCAAGCGCCACGCTGGGCTCCACACCACGCATGGAACCTACTTAAAATTAAACAAACAAATAAAAAAGAGACACATAGATAATATACCCAGACTTTCCTTTTTATAATTTTATAGTATCTGCTCAAATATACTAAAGGGTCATTAGACTAACAGGTCAAGAATGACATAAGACAATGAAGGTTAGGTCAAGGATGGCAAGGTTATTGCCATGTCCTTGCCTTATTCCTGTGAGCAAGCGGCTTATCTCTCCAGGGGAACCTCTATCTTCCTTTCTAAAAAAAAAAAAGGAATAATTCTGCTTTTCTAATCCAGGCATGACCCTGTAAATAAAATGCTTAATGGAACGCAATGTAGCTCTCCAAGTTGGGTGAATTAATTCTATCTTAATTCCATCTGGAATGCCAGAAACAGTCACTAGCTGCATAGTGTCTTGCCCATAACTCAATGTGTGGGCGAATTAAGAGAATTATCCGAATGGGCCCTTCAGATCCACTACACAAAGATCATCTTTAAATGAAATGCTGCTCCTGGACCACCATCACCGAGAGACACCGAGGTGAGTGTAAAGGATTAAAGCCTTACACATCACGCGCAATCAATGCTTGTCCGGCCAGTGACCAAAGGAAGGGATCTCATTGGGAGCTAAGCTGCCTGAATGCCTATCTCTGGCCCCTTAGGAGTTTTCCCTATTCATTTGGAAGGATGCTGGTTGGAACTAAAGGCCCAGTGTATGCCTAAGGAATCACAGACAAGAGTCCCTGATTGCCCTGCCCCAACCATTCAAGTACAGCACCTCAGAAGCCCCCTCCTCCATCAAACCAAAGCTTCCAAGACTCTCCATGAGAACATCCAGGCCACCACGGGAAAGGGGCCACTACCTACCTGATAGGTCCGTTTTTCTCCTTGGCTTTCCTCAGTTTCAGACGGGGTAGAGGCCCTCCATGCACTGTGACAAAGTCTACTTCCGGAGGGGGAGGTTCTGAAAACAAATCGGAAAGAGGAAAAGGGTGTGACTGGAATGAGTGGAAGCATGACGAAAGTGGTCCTCACGGGGCCATCGCAAGGGAAGTCTGAATGTAAGAAGCGATGAGTGTTTTCGGACACCTGCTACCACACGGATGAGTCCTGAAAACATTATGCTACATGAAACAAGCCAGACTCCGAAGGATGATCCCTCTCCTGTGCAACATCTGGAACAAACTCACAGACCCAGAAGTAGGTTAGAGGCTGCTGAGGACTGAGGGGTGGGTAGGCAAGGGGGAGTTAGTTGCTTAATGACCAACAGTTTCCGTTTGGAGTGACGACAAGGTTCGAGAAATTGACAGTGGTGAGGGTTTACAACATTGTGAAGGGACTTAATGCCAATACACTCTGTGCCAGGGAATGGCTGAAATGGTACATCTTATGTTATATATGTTACACAATGGTTTGTGTGTGTGGTTTTTTTTAAGTGATGCCCCAGTGCTGACAGAGGGCGCACACAGTGGGGCTGACAGTTAACGTGCTGGATAAGTTCCTATTTGGCAGGCAAGACCTGTATTTCTGACTTCTAGATCCTTTCCAGTCACAGAGCATTCTGTCCTTATTTTGTTCTCCCCAGCCACCAGATATCCCAAATAGACCTTCTACTGGGAGGGGACTGTATCGGCTGACGCCAGCGTTCAAGACTCTAACCGGAAGTGACATTCATAGTATGAACACACCGCATGCCATACTACCTCAGCTCAGGTGCACTGGGCACTCACCAAATGCACTAGCTGTGTCCTACACAGGCCTCATCTCATGTAATCTTCTCAACACTGCTATGAAGTGAATGAGATTTATAGAGGGAGAAAGGAAGAGAAAAAGACAAAGAATAAAATAGGAATGCCCCCCCCCAGGTATTATAGAAGACTGATGAATTGTTGAGCTCTACCTCTGAAACTAATAATACACTAAATGTTAATTGAATTTAAATTAAATTTTAAATTTAAAAAATTTAAAGGGCGCCTGGGTGGCTCAGTGGGTTAAGCCGCTGCCTTCGGCTCAGGTCATGATCTCAGGGTCCTGGGATGGAGTCCCACATCGGGCTCTCTGCTCAGCAGGGAGCCTGCTTCTCTCTCTCTCTCTGCCTGCCTCTCTGCCTACTTGTGATCTCTGTCTGTCAAATAAATAAATAAAATCTTTAAAAAAAAAGTATATTTCTAAAAAAAAAAAAAATTTAAAAATATGAGCCCCCCCAACAACCCTGGTCTTAAATTCTACTACAGTAAAATTAAGGACTAGGAGGCCACGATAAATACTCAAGATTTCATTTACCCATACTCAAGATTTCATTTACTTGGTGGGGGCGGCACCTGGGTAGCTCAATTGGTTAAGCATCTGGGCAGCTCCGGTCATGATCCCAGGGTCCTGGCATAAAGCCCTTCGTAGGCTCCTTGCTCAGCAGGGAATCTGCTTCTCCCTCTGTCCCTCCCCCCAACTCATTCTCTCTCTCTCTCTCTCAAATAAATAAAAATCTTTAAAAATCAAAAATAATTAAGAAAATAGACTTGGAGTAGAAATTCCCAATCCATATTATAATAAATAAAAACTTATACCTTCCTACAAAATTTGTGGGGTTTTGGGGAGGGGTGGGAAAGAGGATGGGGAAGAGAAAATCTTAAGCAGGCTTCATGCCCAGTGCAGAGCCCCACACAAGGCTCGATCTCAGGAGCCTGAGATCATGACTTGAGCTGAAATCAAGAGTCAGACACTTAAGCTGAGACACTGAGCCACCCAGGTGCCCCTAACTGCCTAGTTCTTTATTTAAAAAAAATTTTAAAGATCTTATTTATTTATTTATTTGTCAGAGAGAGAGCACAACCAAGGGGAGTGGCAGGCAGAGAGGAGAAGCAGGCTCCCTGCAGAGGAGGGAACCAGATTTGGGACTTGATCCCAGGATCTGGGATCATGACCCCAGCTAAAGGCAGACGCTTCACTGACTGAGCCACCCAGGCGTCCCTAGATAGTTTTTTAAAGCATGATCAAATATAATGGTTGCCAGAGGGTAGGGGTTTCAGGGTCGAAAAAACAAGGGAAAGCGATTAAGAGTTAAAATCTTCTGGTTATAAAATAAATAAGACATGGGGATGTAGTGTATAGCATAGGGAAAACAGCCAATAATATTTGAACGGCTGTCTATGGTGACAGATGGTGACTGGATTTACCGTGGTGACCATTTCATCATGTATATGAATATCAAATTATCATGTCATATGGCTAAAACTAATACAATTTGCATGTCAATTACTCTTCCATAAAAAAGCTCAATTAAATATGTTAATCATACATCACCAACCATCCATTTGTTAGCTACCGTTATACACCATGCACCATGGGAGGCCGGGAGAAACAGCGCTGGAAGACACGGTTTCTGCTTTCCAGGAGTTCTAAGTCTCGCAGTGAAGACAGTTGCATAAACATGCAGCACTTAGAGCTCTGATGAAGTCATACACAGGGCACTGTCCTCGTACAGAGGAAGAACACCTGACCAAGTGCAGGGGGCGGGCAGAGCATCGAATGCAGAATTGCATGTGCCCAGGGGCAGGCGGCAGGAGAGAGGGCAGAGGCAGCACCAAGGCCCTACCTACCGCATGGTTCAGGGGAGCTGAAAGGTGGAGTCTTGGCCTGGGAGAGGCAAGCAGCCAAGCAGGGGGAGGTGTGGGGAGGTTTCCAGAGGTCCTGGAAACAGGAAGTCACTTACAGAGTCTTAGCAGATATGGATTTTAGAAGTACAATTTAGACAACTGGTTGGAGGATGAACTGGAAAAGAACCAAAGTTCATGTTGCCCCAAAATCGAGGTATGCAGCACCTGAGGCCTGAAGCAAGTGAGGGACTGAGAACGGAGAAGAGGCGGCAGATGGGAGAGACACTCGGAGGGGAGAGAGAACAGATCCTGGTGGAAGACAGGGAAGGGCAAGAACGTAGGCTTTGGTTTCAGTGGCTGCATTGGTCATGACGTCATTCACCAAGGTCTGGGGGTAGAAGGTCAGAAGCAGCTCACTTCTAGGGGCGGCTGGGTGGCTCAGTGGGTTAAAGTTGCTGCCTTTGGCTCGGGTCATGATCCCAGGGTCCTGGGATCGAGCCCTGCATTGGGCTCCCTCCTCAGCAGAAAGCCAGCTTCTTTCTCTCCCTCTGCCTGCCTCTCTGCCTACTTGTGATCTCTGTCAAATAAATAAATAAAATCTTAAATAATAATAATAATAATATAAAAAAGCAGCAGCTCACATCTAGACATCACTAAGTCTGCTGTGCTCCTGGAATCATCCAACAGGCAGTGAGAATACACATACTAATAGGAGCTAACTGGGAGAGACACAGAGTGACACAGAGTCAGTCATCAGTAGCAGAGGCCACAGCTGCCCAGGGGGACCGCGTAAATGCACCAGAGCAGAGGCAAGGGCGCTAGGTTGACCCCTCGGAAGCCCAGGCATCTAGTACCAAATGCAAGACTGAGAGCCCCGAGTCACTTGTATCAGACACTGCCAAGTCTAGCATTTTGTCCAAAGTCCCCCAGATATGGTCACATCAATTCGGGTTTCCATAAGCTTGTAGGACTGCCAGGGACCCTCGGAGGTGGCCTGAAACAGTCCCTACTTACAGCGAAGGTCTCACAAAAGGTGTGAAAAGTTGATGCCATTTCCAAGAGATCCTGGATCTGACATCCCTGAGAAAGACAGCCGCTAGCTTCCTGCAGGGGTGATGGGGAGAAGGGGGGTGAGGTTTGAAAAGCCCCAGCAGGTCCCCCCAAGGGAATGTGCCTTCTCCTTTGCGAAGTTCTGCCCTCAGGCCTTCACGGGAACATGGAAAAGCCCTTTCGTTTGTGAAGTTTTGCTGTCACTACAGAGTAAGTGGTTTTTATCACACACTTCCTGTTTTCAGCCCCGAGGGAGAGTTACTGTTCACATTGTGTGTGAGAACCTTTCTCTGGCTCTTTTAAACTGTTCCTTTGTTTACTCTTCTCTGAGATTACTAATTCTAGTTCTTCTAATCTCTTGGCTAACCGTTAATTTTTTTTTAAAAGACTTTATTTTTTTTGACAGACAGAGATCACAAGTAGGCAGAGAGGCAAGCAGAGAGAGGGGGAAGCAGGCTCCCTGCTGAGCAGAGAGCCTGACCTGAGCCGTAGGCAGAGGCTTAACCCACTGAGCCACCCAGGCGCCCCTTGGCTAAGCTTTTAAAACCACCCCGTTGCCCAACACCCTCCGTCAAAGCAGGACAAAGTGCTCAACGGGCTTGCAGAAGGCAGGTCCACAGAGGGAGCAGGAAGGCCTCTCCTGCCCCCTGGCTGGTTTCTTCCTTCCGGCTGATCCCATCACCATGTGACTTCCAGACTGCTTTCTGCTCTGAGACCTTCCCCACTTTGTCTTTTAAACCCGTGACATGTTCCTCTCTAATGTCAAAACCTGAACTTCATCAGCCTAGTTCGTAGCCACATTTCAAGGTTAAATAACCTTAATTTCTAGCCATGTTTTCCAGAGTGCTGTTCCCCATCCCCCAGACTGCTGTCCTGGGTGGATGTGCTCTCCTCTCCATGAGACTCATTACTGATTTAAACCAGATCAGACCTACTGTCAGAGATGGTCTTGTCTGAGCCCAAGAGCATAATTTTTCCCCCAGGTATGTGAGGTGGGGGAAGACCCAGAAGGGAGCCCTTCATTACCATCCCTAGGTGTCGACAATATCCATCCTCGACTAGAAGCAAATGACAAAGGAAAAATAGAGGGGCTTCCATGTGAGAAAACCCTACAGGGTAGGGAGCAAAACAATGAAGGAGAAGGTGTCCTACAAAATAATAAATATAGTATAAAATTACAATAATTGAAATAGTAAGCTGCAGGCCTAGGGCAGGCAAAGCAATGGAAGAAGCTAGACAATCTAGAAAGAGACCCAAACAGATAAATGAGAATATAGTGTATGACATGGACAGTCTTTCCAAACATGGCAGGAAACTGGCTTATTTTTTAGGGGAAAAAAATTTACCATGTAAATTTAGCTTTATACCACATGTCAAGATGAATTCCAAATAGGTCTAAGTTTAAAAGTGAAAAGCAAAACTATTAAAAAGCATTACGGGGGGCGCCTGGCTGGCTCATTCAGTAGAGTATACGACTCCTGATCTCGGGGTCGTGAGTTCGAACCCCACAGTGGGTGCAGACCTAACCAAAAAAGAAACAGCAGCAACATTAGAAAATATTAAAGAATAAGAACTGATCTGATTTCAGGGCAGAGAAGGCTTTTCTTGGCATAAGCAGAGGAAGAAACCAAAAACGCACCAACAGAATTGATTACATGAAAACTTAAAATGTCTAATTGCTAAAAAGAATATTGACAAGAAAACTAACCAGAAAATAGCCTGGGGATTATAATATGTGTAAGAAAAGATTAATATCATTCACGTAGCCAAACTATTAAAATCAGTAAGAGAAAGGAGGTAATATAAACAAAAATGTGCTAAAATCCTCTAAAATATACCAAAAGGAACAAAGAGAACCAAAAATAGAAAATTATCTGCACCCAAACTAATAAAAGTCCCAACTTTATATAAACTTCAAGTAAATGGAAGGAATTCAGCCACACAAATAAATTAACATGAAGACACTGTGACGGTTCTCTCCTAATCCTTGGCACTTCCCCAGACAGACCATGCCACACGCTAAAGCCATGAGCAGCTGAAATGGACAGCAGAAGGAAAAATGGTGGCCACACCGTAAGTCATCAGCCATCACACGGCAGGCCGCATCTCCCCTACCGATGAAGTTACGAGGCACAGCCTTCCAGGGAGAAGGAACCATCTTCTTTCCATCTTTATATCCCCTCGATTCTATAATAAATATTCAACCTCAAATGATCACCGTGTTGTGTGCCCCAGTGGTTGAGCTGACATTGCTGCACACATTCTGCACACATTCTGCACAGGTCTTTGTGCATAATGAGTCAATAAATATTTGCTGAATTAAATTGTTATGTCACAGCATGCCCTTCCCACAGTCCTATCACACACAGAAACTCCGGTTTTGGGGGGTTACAGTGTAAAAAAAAAAAAAATCCCATTCATATTTTGTGAAAACTAACACTAATAAAAGAGAATAACAGTGTGCAGCCTGTTTTCCCCTGTGGTGTATCATCTATGCCTTCACGGGGCCTAGGCCCGGATGTAGATGCCTTCTTGTGAGGGAGCTGGGAGACACGTGCCCAACACAGATTCATTGGGGGATTTGGGGTTTGATTTGTAGCTAAAAAGTACTTCAGGAGATCACTGGGGATGAGATGACCCACTGAGGTAATGAAGGGCATGTGTGCCTCTCTCCTGGCCTGATCTAACACTGGGTACCCACATGTCAAAACACCTATGATCATGAAAGACTTTGAGAGAGTCTGGACAAAGAGGGACCGCGCTGGGATCAAGGCCAGGGTCTGTCCTGACCTCTACCGCAGCTTCAGGCCCTGGGAACCAAGGGGCCCAGCAGGAATACATGTGGTACCCCGGAGCCAGCCTAAGCAGACAGGGTTGTCAGAGGACACAGGATTCCCCATCTTTGGATGGGCTGTGGGTTGCCAACAAAGGAAGAAGAACTCCTCCTGCAGAAGAACGCAGCAGACTTGGCCCCGCACAGTCCTTCCTGGGGGCTCCCAACAGTGGGGTGGGGAGGAGCATCAGAAGAGGGGCTGTGGTTCCCAGTTCTGCAGGCTGAATCAAAGCTCCCCTGACTGGAGCTGTCTCCATGAGGGGGACAGTCTGATAATGCTCGGGACACACGGGCATGTTTTTGAGCATCTCTGCTGAACAGCTGAAAAAGCACCTTCTCTTTTCCTTCTCGTGAATGCGGGCAGAGACAGGAAATGTCCCCTCTAGGTTGCCAGGCTTGGTACTGAGGGCAAACTCAGCAAGTACTGGTTTCTTTGACTTTTTTTTCTTCCCTCTTCTCCTTTGGCATTCTTGATCCTCTCTTTTTTTAATCTTTATTTTTATTTTATTTTATTTATTTATGAGAGAGAGAGAGAGAGCAAGGGTGAGAGAGCATGAACAAGGGGCAGAGGGGGAGGGAGAGTCAGACTGCCCCGCTGAGCACAGAGCCCGATGCGGGACTCAATCCCAGGACCCTGGGATCATAACCTAAGCCGAAGGCAGACGCTCAACCCACTGAGCCACCAGGCGCCCCTGGCACTCTCGATTCTATAATAAATATTCAACCTCAAATGGTCAGCGTGTTGTGCGCCCCAGTGGTTTAGCTGACATTTCTGCACACATTTGCTTTGTCTCTCTCTCTCTATGCACTTTCCCCTCCCTGGTTGTCTCTTGCTCCCTGTGGGAAGACAGTTTTGCCCACAAAAGATTTCTGACTTGGCCAGAAAATAGCAGAGCCAACGTGTGAAAGCTCTTCTGAGGGTGGAAGTTTGCTCTTCACCCTGCTCTGGAGGGAATATAAACGGTCGGGCTCTTCTGAAGAATTCAGCTCATGGGGCTCTACCTGAGGAAGCCTGTCACCCCCGAGGCAGAGACTCTACCAGAGGATCTGGTCCCACCCACGCCTCTGACCCTGTTCTCACTGGGACACTTGCCTCTATCCTTCAACATGCCTAGAACTTGTGCCCTCCTCTGAGGTCAGCGACGTATTTAAAGCGTTTATCTTCATCCTGTTCCCATCAGTAAGATTTAGTTTAATATAAGACATGTGGGAGGGATATTCCACTCACTTTTCTTCTGGGAAATCAGCTGCTGCGTTTTCCAGACCCAAATCCCTCGCCTCACATTTCTGGTAAAATTCAAAAGTTCACAGTTTTACTGAAACCAAGCCATATCTTAGGCAATCAGGCATACCTCTCTTCATAGCAACAGGAAAGGCTCTCTTTTCTCCCCTTTTATGAGAGGGCTTGAGTGGGTTCTTTTGGTTGGTTGGTTGGTTTTTACCCTTTAGAAGATCATAACAACTTGAATTTTTGCACTTTTTAAAAAATGTCAAATTCTTTAAAGTAGTGTAGAGTTGGAAAATACGCAGCCATTGTCTCAGTTTAGCTAAGGGTCTCAACAGACTTAAATAGCTCAACAGTGTCCCCTGGTGGCCATGGGCACAGGGCGTTTGCGCGACTGGGACTGTACTGTGCCTAGGAAACAAGGTAGAGGTGAGTGTGTTCTCAGAAGAAACTCTCCTCCCCAACTCAAAAAACCTGATATACTACTTCGAAACAGCAAACCATCCAAAACCCAACAAGGACCAAAGAACAGGAAACTAAACAGCTTTTCATTTGAAGCAGTCACCAGAAGAAGGAATGCCCAGCCGAACATTACTTCTCTTTCCAGCCCCAGTGTTGGGAATTTCTTTTGTTTGAAAGCCTTTCTTCACTAACCAGGCATCCCCTCAGCACCAACAGCACCCAGTGGCCACTCACGTAGCTGCGCTACGTGCCAGCCCTGTCTTTACATCTCTGCCTCTGAGGAGCCATTTTAGGAGGAGAGAAAGAAAATAAACAACTACATTAAAAAATGCAAGTTCTGGGGCGCCTGGGTGGCTCAGTGGGTTAAAGCCTCTGCCTTCAGCTCAGGTCATGATCCCAGGGTCCTGGGATCGAGCCCCACATTGGGCTCTCTGCTCCGCAGGGAGCCTGTTTCCTCCCCTCTCTCTCTCTGCCTGCCTCTCTGCCTACTTGTGATTTCTCTCTGTCAAATAAATAAAAATTTAAAAAAAAAAAAAAAAAAGCAAGTTCCAACAACAAGTTCTGTGATGAATCTCAAATAGGACCCGCGGCTAGAGAGGGATGGGGTGGAGATGGAGGTTACTGGAGCAAGGACAGGCAGGGAGACCAACTCTAAGGTAATGACATTTGAGCAGAGACCTGGATGGTTATAAAGAAGCCACAAGCAGAGAGCACCCCAGGAAGAGTAAATAGTAGATGGAAAGTCCTGGATGCACAAACAGGTTTGACCTATCTAAGGAACATCAAGGAGGGCAGGGAGGCAGCAGATGCTTCGTGAGAAAGGAGGAAGAGTAGAGGAGATGAAGTCAGTGAGGAGGGTGGGGGTCAGGAACCTGAGTTCTATTCTAACACTAATGCAAACTCACTGGACAGTTTTCAGCTGGGGATAACATGTTCTTCTAGGCATTTTTTTTTTAATCACTCTGACTCCTGAGTTATTGTCTTCACCGTACCTTGGTTGGGGAGAGGGGGAGACTAATGGGCACCCACCCATGAAAGCAGAAAGACTACTGCAAAGGTCCAAGCAAGAGGTGGCTGGCTTGGATAAGGTTGCTCTGTGGGGAAGGGAAAGGGGGAAGAAGTATTTGGATACAGAATATATTGTAGAAAGAAGCCAGTGGTGCTTGTTGACAGATCAGAAGTCAGTGGGGAGGGGCAGAATCTTTTGGCCTGAGCAACAAGTGAATAGGAATGCCAATACCCCAAGACAGAGAAGCCTGGCTGGAAAATGGCTGTGGAGGTGAGAGAAGAGTTGAGAAATCAGAATCCTCCTGGACTTGTCTATTGGGCGTGCAAGAGATGACTCAGAGATGTTTAAAAGGTGACTGGATATATGAGTGTGGCACTCAGGGGAGAGTCTGGGACTAGGATACATACTGGGAAATCTTCAGCATACAGGCAATATTTATAGCCAGGAAATGTATCGGCAGAAAGGATAGATAATGAAAAAGGAACAGGAGCAGGCAAAGAGGACATCGATTAAAGAGGATAGAGCCAGCAAGAAAGACTGAGAAGGAGGAGCCAGCAAGGCAGGGGGACCCCAAAGTCAAGCGTGTTTCAAGAATGAGAAAATGTCAGATGCTGGGGATGGGGGAGGGGAATCAGATACAAACAAAATGGTCCCGTGGATTTTGTAAGATGGAGACACTTTCAGTAAAGCAGCGTGGACGGGACAACCGCCTTCAGATTGGAACCAGTTAAAGGGAAAACAGGAAGTCAGGATGTGGGACCTACAGAACAGACACTTCTTTTAAGAAGTTTTACTGTAAAGGGGACGTTGAAAGAAGTAGCTGGAGGGAATATAGGATCAAAGGAAGTGTGTTTGTTTCTTTGTTTTCATTCAAAAAAAGGAGATACTATGACAGGCTCGACATGCTCGTGCAGTGCCGTGTTGGGACTATTTCTCTGTTGGGGGGGACACTGTGATTAGGCAGGAAAGGATGGGGTCCAACGCCCCTGGGGGTGGCGGTCACCTGAGCAGTGGGGATAGGAGAGAAGACAGAACACACGGTTCTGCACGCAGGGAGCAAGGGGAGCCTTGGGAGAGGCACGTCCTCACCTGATCACTTCCAAATGCTCCGGGAGGTCAGAAACAAGAAGCTCATACTCTGCGTTTCAGCACAGAGTGTGGGGGGAGTGGCAGGGGGAGCACCCCAGATTTGAGGAGCGACAATGAGAAGATGAGAGAAAAGTGAAATTGGGAGGAAACCAAAGTGCGGCTGCCAAGCACTGTTCCCTGAGAATAACAGACTCCTGAGGCACTCACGACAAAATGACGATTACACGTAACTGAGAAGCCGTCATGAGGAACAATTCTTTTTAGGTCTCGAGTATGTTAACTATTTTAAATATCCGGAAGGAATGTAACCAGCGCTCACATACACGCTAGCCAGATTTAACTCGCGTTAGTATTTTGTCCTGACTACTTTTCTAAGAGAGAAGACATGACAGGTACGACCACAGGACCCTTTCGTCCCCCCCCCCTCTTCAGGTGTGTGCTACAACAGTGGGAAGCAATAGGGTTCCTCTTCCTCCGGGCCCGTCTACAGCTCTGTGGTGACTTCATTCATCCGAATGCTGCCATGCCCGATTTACCTGCAATGTGGGTTGTCAGCGGGAGGACCACGGGAAGTTGAGAAGACCAAGCCTGGATGCGGATGCTGTAGTTGGTGCCCGGACGCAGGTCCAGGCACATCTCAGGAGCCTGGCTGTGGGCAGTCATATTAAAGGTCATTTCCTGGGCAAATTCCTTCTGATACCATCTCTGGCCCCGAATGTAGAACTGAAACAGAGAGGTTCACTAGGTGAATGGTGAGCTTGGAAGGCTCCAAATGCCTGGGTACTTTCCCTTTTTCAGGAGCCATCATGCCCTCGACTCCAAAGTTCCTTCAGAAAGGGAAACAAAACAGTAAGCCAATCTCTCAGGCGTCACCCCCAAAACACCACCATGACAATAGGTGAGTACAATAAAGATATTTTGAAATCAAAATGTACAAAAGGCCGAGGCCCCAGTGCTAACCGTGTTCTCACGTGTACCACACACAACACAGAGAAGTCTGTTGGCAGGGGCAAGGCCACAAAACATTCTCCTAGAAGAAAATGCGGAATCTGAACTAAAGCTTCTCTAGAGCACGACCTGAGTGAGGGTACGCCTATCTGACCTGGCGAATGTCCTATCTGGCTTTGCTCCTCTGCCTGCCCCCTTCGTGTTTCGGGGATTTTTTTTTAACAATGCATTTTTAATTTTGGGAACAGAGTATTTGCCATTTGACGGCCACACGCCTTCCAATTTTGCTCTTCATTTTACAATACCTGACCTGGGCCCAGGCAAGCAACCGTGTCTTTGGGATCACGGAGCAACTTTCGACAGTAATGTGGTACCAAACTGCATCAAAATGGAGCCATTTATAGACAAAGCAGCACTTAATGCTTCATATAAAGCAATACACATTTTTAAAAGTTAAAATGCACATGAACTGCACAGATGTGCCTGCCCCCTTCGCCACATGCTCCTGTAACCCCCCAGCACCTGGCCCAGTAGACATACTTCTCTACCCACTTAATTTCTTCTAGCAGCAGCTCATCCCATGGTTTCCACCTTTCTTACTCACAACAACAATAGCTTCAAAAGTTCCCTATGACTCTCTAGACAACATGCCCAGACCCTGGTCAGAGACACTGGCCTGAAGAGGCACACCCAGGCAAAAGCCACGAGTTCCTTCCACTGATGCTGGGTGGACACTTTTCGTGCACATCATGCCACGTGGACAAAGAAACTCTCACAGCTTACTCAGAAATCCCCAAGGTCTCATTCTTCAAATATGTAGTGGAAGTGCCCATTTTCTTGTTTTGGCTCACAATTCTTACCATAAATCTGCCATTGATAATAACAGCTATATAAGTAGATTTTTAGGTTTGCTGATATTTTTTTAAACCTCCTACACTAGACAACATCTACACATAGAGTTACATTCAGTCACTTACTAAATACATCTCCTCTGTATCAGCGGTCTTTGTACTTCTCCATCTCAAGCAGGTTTCGTTAAATACTGAAATGTTACCGATGATCTGTTTTACTGCAGGAGGGAAAGAATGAGAAATCAACTTACACTCGATACAAAAATACTACCTTCCACAGCGCACGCAACTCTTGATTTTGGGGCTGTGAGTCAGAAAATGTTGGGTGTAGGGATTATTTAAAAAATAAAATCTTTTAAAAATTACTATCTTTTTCCCCCCTTTTTCTTTTTTTTTTAAATTTTAAATTTTTTATTTTTTATAAACATATATTTTTATCCCCAAGGGTACAGGTCTGTGAATCGCCAGGTCTACACACTTCACAGCACTCACCAAAGCACATACCCTCCCCAATGTCCATAACCCCACCCCCCTTCTCCCAACCCCCTCCCCCCAGCAACTCTCAGTTTGTTTTGTGAGATTAAGAGTCACTTATGGTTTGTCTCCCTCCCAATCCCATCTTGTTTCACTTATTCTTCTCCTAAAAATTACTCTTTTTTAAAAAGACTTATTTATTTATTTGAGAGAGAGAGAGAAAGAGCATTTGGGGGGGAGGGGCAGAGAGAGAGGGCAAAAGAATCTTTTTAAGTAGACTCCACACTGAGTGTGGAGCCCAAAGAAGGACTCAATCCCAAAACCCTGAGATTACGACCTGAGCCAAAAACCAAGAGTTGGACACATAACCAACTGTGCCAGCCAAGCACCCCCCACAACAAAATACTACCTTTTAATCAAATCATATACATAGGATGATTTCAGCAGTATTTAAATTTAGAAATGAGTGGTCACAGCACTTTTATATTTATGTAAATTCAGTCCTGAGAAAAGATTTAAAATCAAAAGATACCCAATCAGAAGATCCCTCTTAAAAATTACTTAAGGGGTGCCTGGGTGGCTCAGTGGGTTAAGGCCTCTGCATTCAGCTCAGGTCATGGTCCCAGGGTCCTGAGATCAAGCCCTGTACTGGACTTTCTGCTCATCAGGGAACCTGCTTCCTCCCCTCTCTCTGCCTGCCTCTCTGCCTACTTGTGATCTCTGTATGTCAAATAAATAAATAAAATCTTTTAAAAAATTACTTAAATCCTTAAAAAAATTACTTAAATCCAGTACCCTGGTTTACTAGCCTAAAACTGCAACTCAGCCTTGGACAACCTCATTTATATAAATAAGTACTAATTTCGAATTCTCAGCTGGGAGCAACACTTGAGCAGAGAATTGAGAGGTGCTCTTTGAAGAACTAAAAATGATTTGCTAAGAAGCTTCAGAGCAGGGGAGCCTGAGGGGGCTCAGTCAGTTGAGCATCTGACTCTTGGTTTTGACTCAGGTCATGATCTCAGGGTCACAAGATCGAGCCCCACATTAGACTCCCCACTGAGGTAGGGAGATTCTCTCCCTCTGCTCCCCCCCCACTCAAGTTTTCTATCAAATAAGTAAACTTAAAAAAAAAAAAAGAAGTTTCATAGCAAAACTGCAATGATTAATAAATGATAAAGACAACTCCCAAAGCACATGAGGAAAGAAGTCTCATGGGAGCCAAGCCTTTATTGTGTAAGCCTCTGGCCTGACAGGTTCCTATAAATGAAGCCATGTTGGTAGAAGTGCCCCTTCTTTATGGACTGGGCATATTTGCCCAGAGGAAACCTGTTGCACAGGTCAAAAGTTGTATTTCAAATGCTGTAAGACAGAGTAGATAAGAAAGTACTTGTGATTCAAAATAACGCAATCTCACCATTGGGTATAGGTGTTTATGAAACTTTCAAAACCAATAATCCTGGGGCACCTGGGTGGCTCAGTCAGTTAAGCATCCATCTTTAGTTCAGGTCATGATACTGGGGTCCTGGTATGGAGCCCTGTGTCAGGATCCCTGCTCAGCAGGAAGTCTGCTTCTCCCTTCCTCTCTGCCCCTCCCCCTGCAAATGCACTCTCATGCACTTGCGCTCTCTCTCCCCCTCGTGTGCCACATGCGTGCTCTATCTCTCAAATAAATAAATAAAATCTTTTAAAATAAACAACAAAAACAAAAAACAAAAACCTCAATACTACTTAAACAGTTCCAGGGGATAGGCAATGGATAATTAATTAACTAAACAGTTCTAGACCACCAAAAAAGATAGAAAGCTTCCCAATTTATTTGTGATGACTAGATAACCCTCAACAATGCCAAAACTGCACAATGATGGCACAAACAATTATGAAACACACTATGTCAAACTCAATTATTAACATAAATGAAAAAATCTAAAATAAAATATTAGCAGATAGAAGTCAGCAGTACATTCAAAGAACAATACCCTGTGACCAAGGAAGATTTATTCCAGGAATATTATTAGAAAAGTTATTAATAGATTAAAAGGGAAAAGCCATATGGTTATTCTTACAAGTGTAATGGTTAATATATTTAGTATAGATTCTTGACTAAAAATCTTAGTTGGGATTTAATTGGATAGAAATGTCTTAACTTCAAAGAATGTTTATCAGAAGCCACCATCCTGGGTAGTAAAACAATGAGGCAGTTTCTAGTAAAGTTAAGAACAATACAAGGATGCATGTTCTCATAGCTATTATCTAGCATTAGCTAGAAGATTCTAGACAACACGGAAAGAGGCAAGAACAAAATGAGCTATAAATACTAGGAAGAAAGGGAACAAATGATGCCACTGCCAGCAATGCTAACAGGATCCACTGAAAAACAAATATGAAGGAGTTTGAAAGCAATCTTAAATACAAATAAATACAAATAATGGGACTTTGGCAAAGCATATCTGAATATAAGAACATAGAAAAACTAGTCGTTTTTGATGTATCTACAAGAACAAGTATGGTAGGCTGGAAACACCCCTCCCAAAATGTCCACATCCATCTGTGACCATGTTACCTTACAGGGCAGAAAGAATTCACAATGTGATTATGAGATTATTGGGATTATCTAGATGAACCTAACACAGTCCTTATAAGAGAGAGACAAAAAGATCAGAGTTAGAGAGTGATTTAAGGACAAAAGAAGCAGTTAAGCCAAGGAGCTTCAAAAAATGGAGGATGGGGGCCACGAGACAAGGAATGTAGGTGAGATATAGAAACTGGAAAGGACAAAGAAATGGATTCTCTTCTCTAGCCTTCAGAATGAACACAGGTCTGATGCTACTGTAGTTTTAACACGGTGGAACTGTTTCAGGTGTCTGACCTCTAGAAGTATAATAAATTCACGTTGTTTTAAGCCACTGAATTTGCACTTATTTATTATACTAGTGATAGGAAACTAAAACAACACATAAAATATAACAAAAAAGTGCAGCGCCCAGCCACCTTGAAGCACCCAACTACTGCAGTGCGCCACACCCGGCCAGCAGGTGCACGGAGGCCTCCACACGCTGCACCCAGCCTCATGCCCCCAGCAGCACCAGTTCACACCCCCTAGCTACCGCAGCACTTCAGGGAATCTGGCAGAGGACTAGCGACCCAGTGCGAATTTTGCTAACACCACTGCCTGCTCTCAAGTTCCCTGGAAGGCATGCCTATCCTGCCTAGGTCCCACTAACACCACAGAGAACAAACACAGCCCACACTGGGCAGAGTCCATGCAGACAACCATGCTGAAAGGAAAAGTGACTCAGACAGAACAACAGGCTACACACACAGCAACACACATTGGATACTATCCTAAAGTGAACAGGGACACACTGCACTACGGAGCACTCTAAGTCATCTTCTTCATAAAGTCACTACTTTCAAGAGTTTAAGACATAGCTGACTTTCTTCAAAGTTGGTGGCATCACAATTCTGGACTTCAAGCTATATTACAAAGCTGTCATCATCAAGACAGTATGGTACTGGCACAAAAACAGACACAGAGATCAATGGAACAGAAGAGAGCCCAGAAATAGACCCTCAACTCTATGGTCAACTAATCTTTGACAAAGCAGGGTAGAATGTCCAGTGGAAAAAAGACAGTCTCTTCAACAGTGTTGGGAAAATTGGACAGTCACATGCAGAAGAATGAAACATTTCCTTATACCACACACAAAAATAGACTCAACATGGATGAAAGACCTCAATGTGAGAAAGGAATCCATCAAAATCCTGGAGAACACAGGCAGCAACCTCTTCAAGCTCAGCCACAGCAACTTCTTCCTAGAAACATTGCCAAAAGCAAGGGAAGCAAGGGCAAAAATGAACTATTGGGACTTCATCAAGATCCAAAGCTTTTGCACAGCAAAGGAAACAAAACCAAAAAACAACTGACAGAATGGGAGAAGATATTCACAAATGACAATCAGATAAAGGGCTAGTATCCAAGATCTATAAAGAACTTATCAAACTCAACACCCAAAGAACAAATAATCAAGAAATGAGCAGAGGACATGAACAGACATTTCTGCAAAGAAGACATCTAGATGTCCAACAGACACATGAAAAAGTGCTCCACATCACTCGGCATCAGGGAAATACAAATCAAAACCACAATGCGATACCACCTCACACCAGTCAGAGTGGCTAAAATTAACAAGTCAGGAAATGACAGATGGCAAGCATGCGGAAAAAGGGGAAACCTCTTACACTGTTGGTGGGAATGCAAGCTGGTGCAGCCACTCTGGAAAACAGTAAGGAGGTTCCTCAAAAAGTTGAAAATAGAGCTACCCTCTGACCTGGCAATAACACTACTGCATATTTACCCTTCAGATACAAATGTAGTGATCCGAAGGGGCACGTGCACCCAAACGTTTATAGCAGCAATGTCTACAATAGCCAAACTATGGAAAGAACTTAGATGTCCATCAACAGAATACTATGCAGCCATCAAAAGAAATGAAATCTTGCCATTTGTAACAACGTGGATGGAACTAGAGGGTATTATGCTGAGCAAAATAAGTCAATCAGAGAAAGATAATTATCATATGATCTCCCTGATATGAGGAAGTTGAGAGGCAGGGTAGGGGATTTTGGGGGGTAGGGAAGGAAAAAATGAAACAAGGTGGGATCAGGAGAGAGACAAACCATAAGAGACTCTTAATCTCACAAAATAGACTGAGGGTTGCTGGGGGGAGGGCAGGTATGTAGAGGGTGGTGGGGTTATGGACATTGGGGAGGGTATGTGATATGGTGAGTATGCTATGAAATGTGTAAGCCCGACGATTCACAGATCTGTACCCCTGGGGCAAATAATATATTATATGTTAACAAAAATAATTAATCAAAAATAAAAATAAAAAGACATAGCTGACTTTCTTAACAGACAAAACAGACACAGAGATGCAGAAAAAATGATGAGAAAAAGGGACGCCTGGGTGGCTCAGTTGGTTAAGCCGCTGCCTTTGGCTCAGGTCATGATCCCAGGGTCCTGGGATCGAGTCCCGCATCGGGCTCCTTGCTCAGTGGGGAGCCTGCTTCTCTCTCTGCCTCTGCCTGCCCCTCTGCCTGTTTGTGTTCTCCCACTCTCTCTCTCTCTGACAAATGGATAAATAAAATCTTTAAAAAAAAAATGATGAGAAAAAGAAATTTATCCCAAATGGAAGGAAAGGACAAGGCCACAGCCAGAGATCTAAACAAAACAAATATAAGTAACATGACTGATTGAGAATTTGAAGCAATGATCATAAGGATACTCACTGGACTTGGGAAAAGAGTGGAAGACATGAGTGAGACCCTTAAGCAGGGTTAAGAAATAACACAGCAGAGATAAAGGACTCAATGAAATGAGAAACACATTTGATGGCACGAACAGCAGAATGGAAGAAATAAAGGAATTAATTAGTGACCTGGAAGACAGAGTAATGGGAAGTAATCAAGCTGAACAAAAGAGAGAAAGAAAAAATAATTATGCAAAATGGTGACAGACTTAGGGAACTCAGTGATTCCATCATACGTAATGACATTTGTGTCATAGGAGTCCCAGAAGAAGAAGAGAGAGAAAGGGGACAGAAAATTTATTTGAAGAAATAATAACTAGGGGCACCTGGGTGGCTCAGTCGGTCAAGCTTGCAGCTCGGCTCATGATCCCAAGGTCCTGGAATTGAGACCTGCATCAGGCTCCCTGTTCAGTGGGGAGTCTGCTTCTCCATTTCCCTCCAACCCTGCTCATGCTCTCTTACTCACTATCTCTCTTTCTCAAATAAATAATCTTGAAGTAAGAAAGGAAAAGAAATAATAACTGAAAAATTCCCCAACCTGGCAAAGGAAACAGATACCCAGATCCAGAAGGCACAGAGAACTCCAATCCAAATCAACAAAAGCAGACCCACACCAAGAAAGATTGTAATTAAATATCAAAATATAGTGACAAAATTTTTTTAAAGCAACAACAACAAAGAAGACAGTAACTTACAAGGGAAAATCCATAAGGTTGCAGAAGATTTTTCAAGAAACTTTGAAGGCTGAAAGGAAGTGGCATGATATATTCAAAGTGCTCAATGGGGAAAGTCTGTGGCAAAAAATACTCTATCCAAAAGCCTACAATTCAGAATAGAAAAAGAAATAAAGGATTTCCCAGACAAACAGAAACTAAAAGAGCTTGTGACCACTAAACCAGCCCTGCAAGAAATATTAAAGGGGATTCTTTGAGTGGAAAGGAGACCAAAAGT
Source organism: Mustela nigripes (assembly GCF_022355385.1). NCBI lineage: Eukaryota > Metazoa > Chordata > Mammalia > Carnivora > Mustelidae > Mustela > Mustela nigripes. The sequence goes on along the minus strand of NC_081565.1, from coordinate 21,048,192 downwards.
GACAGTATAAAGGTAGAAAACACAAAAGCAGTAATAATGAATATTTCTATAAAAAATGAGTCAAAGAACTCACTAAATAAAAGAATATAATATATAATAACATATATCTAAAACATGAGAGAGGAGAAAAGACTGGGTTCAAACTTGAGCAAACTTCAACTTAATATAGACTGCTATGGGCAGAAGACATTATATACAAACCTAATATAATATAACAAAAACCATAATAAACATGCAAAGAATAAAAAGGAAGAAACCTAACTATATTACTAAAGAAAACCAGCAAACCAGGAAAGAGAGAGAGAAGAGAAACCGAGAAAGAGAAAAGTATCAGAAAAAAGCTTCAGAAAGAACAAAAAAAGTAATAAAATGGCAATAAATACATATCTTTCAATAATTACTTTGGGAGCGCCTGGGTGGCTCAGTGGGTTAAGCCGCTGCCTTCGGCTCGGGTCATGATCTCAGGGTCCTGGGATGGAGCCCCACATCGGGCTCTCTCCTCAGCGGGGGGCCTGCTTCCCTTCCTCTCTATCTCCCTGCCTCTGTCTACTTGTGATCTCTGTCTGTCAAATAAATAAATAAAATCTTTAAAAAAATAATAATAATTACTTTGAATGTAAATAGACTAAACACTCTAATCAAAAGACATAGGGTGACAGAATGAATTTTTTTAAATCTATATGGTGCCTGCAAGAGATTCATTTCACACCTAAAGACAGCTACAGATTGAAAGTAAAGGGATGGAGAAACATCTATCATGCAAATGGATATCAAAAGAAAGCTGGAGTAGCAATATTTAAATCAGACAAAATAGACTTTAAAACAAAGACTATAATAAGAGTCAAAGAAGGAAACTATATAATAATAAAGGGGACAAACAAGAAGATATAACAACTGTAAATATTTATGCACTCAACATGGGAGCACCCAAATACATGAAACAGTTGCTAACAGACATAAAGGAGCTAATCAGTAATAATAATAGTAAAAGTAACAGTAACAGTAAAGGACTTTAACAGTCCACTTACATCAACAGACAGATCATCTAAATAGAAAATCAACAAAGAAACGGTGGCTTTGATTGACACACTGGAAGAGAAGGATTTAACAGATATATTCAGAACAGTCCATCCTAAAACAACAGAGTACACATTCTTTGCAAGCGAACATTCTCCAGAACAGATGGCATATTAGGCCACATAACCAGCCTCAATGAACTCAAAAACACTGAAGTGATACCATGCATCTTTTCTGATCACAACACTAGGAAACTATAAGTCATAAGAAAAAATAAGAAAAAATCTGGAAAGACCACAAATGAATCGAGGTTAAATAACATGGTACTAAACAATGAATGGGTCAACAAGGAAATAAAGGAAGAAATAAAAAGCACATGGAAACAAATGAAAATGAAAAAAGATCCAAAACCTTGGGATGCAGTCAAAGCAATTCTAAGCGGGAAATGTATAGCAATACAGACCTACAAGAAAAACCTCACATAAACAAACTAATACCTTATACCTAAAGGAGCTAGAAAAAGAACAACCAACAAAACCTAAAACCAGCAGAAAGAAGGAAATAAATATGAGAGCACAGGGCACTTAGGTAGCTCAGTTGGTTAAGTGTCTGACTTTTGATTTCGGCGCAGGTCATGATCTTAGGGTTCTGAGATTGAGCCCCATGTCAGATTCCATGCTCAGTATGGATCCTGCTTAAGATTCTCTCTCTCTCCCTCCTCCTCTGTCTCCCCGCCCTGCCCATGCATGTTCTCTCACTCTCTTTTTCTCTTGCTCTCTCATTCTCTCACTCTCTCTCTCTTAAAATAATTTTAAAATAAAGATGGGAACAGAAATAAATGATAGAAAAACAACCAAAAACCCCCCACAATAGAACAGATCAATGAAACCAAGAGCTGGTTCTCTAAACAAAACAAAACAAAACAAAATTGATAAACCTCTAGCCAGATTTATCAAGGCAAAATTTGAACAGACCAATAACCAGCCACGAAATTGAATCAGTAATCAAAAAGCTCCCAACAAATGAAAATCCAGGACCGGCTGACGTCATAGGTAAATTCTACCAAATATTTAAAAACAAATTAATACCTATTCTTCTCAAACTCTTCCAAAAAGTAGAAAAGTAAGGAAAACTTCCAAATTCATTCTATGAGGCCAGTACCATCCTGATAAAAACTGGATAACGACACCACAAAAGAAAGACAACTATAGGCCAATATCCCTGATGAACATAGATACAAAATCCTCAACAAAACACTAGCAAACTGAATCCAAGAATACATTAAAATAGTCATTCACCACAATCAAGGGGGATTCATGCCCAACATGCAAGCATGGTTCAATAGTCAAATATCAATTGATGTGATACATCACATCAATAAGAGAAAGAATAAGAATCATATGATCACTTCAATAGATGCAGAAAAAGTATTTGACAAATATGTCCTTTCATGACAAAAATCTCAACAAAGGCCTAGAGGGAACATACCTCAACTTAGTAAAGGCCTTATATGAAAAACTCACAGCTAACATCATCCTTAATGGGAAAACACTGAGAGCCTTTCCCTTGAGGTTAGGAACAAGACAAGGATGCCCACTCTCAACACTTTTATTCAATACAGTACTGGAAATCCTAGTCACAGCAATCAGACAACAAAAAGAAATATTAAGCATCCAAACTGGTAAGGAAGAAGTAAAACTTTCACTATTTTCAGATGGCATAATACTATATATAGAAAACCTTAAAGACTCCACCAATAAAACTGTTAGAACAGATCAACAAACTAAGTAAAGTTGCAAAAATCAATGTATGGAAATCAGTTACATTTCTATACACCAATAATGAAGCAGCAGAAAGAGAAATTAAGAAAACTATCCCATTGATAATTGCACCAAAAATAACTAGATACCTAGGAATAAACCTAACCGAAGAGGTGAAAGACTTGTACTCTGAAAACCAGAAAATACTGATGAAAAAAATATAAGTTGGGGCACCTGGGTGGCTCAGTGGGTTAAGCCTCTGCCTTCAGCTCAGGTCATGATCTCAGGGTCCTGGGATGGAGCCCCACATCGGGCGCTCTGCTCAGCAGGGAGCCTGCTTCCCCCTCTCCCTCTGCCTGCCTCTCTGCCTACTTGTGATCGCTGTCTGTCAAATAAATAAATAAAATCTCTTTTAAAAAATGTAAGTTAACACAAAGAAATGGAAAGACATTCCATGCTCATGGATTGGAAGAACAAATATCATCAAAATGTCTATTCTACCCAAAGGATCTACACATTTAATGGAACCCCAACAAAATGCCAACAGCAGTTTTCACAGAACTAGGACAATTCTAAAATTTGCATGGAACCACAAAAGACCCCAAATAGCCAAAGCAATCTTGAAAAAGAAAAGCAAAGCTGGAGACATCACAATTCCAGACTTCTATGATATTGGCCAAAAATGGATGCAGAGATCAATGGAACTGAATAGAATACCCAGAATTAAACCCACAATTTTATGGTCAATTCAACTTTGACAAAGGAGGAAAGAATCTACAATGGGAAAAGGACAGTCTCTTCAACAAATTGTGTTGGAAAAATTGGATAGCAACATGCATAAGAAAGAAACAGGACCACTTTACTAAAACAATAATAAAAACTAAAATTAAAATTAAAAATGTAAAAAAGAATTTATAAAAGTATTTAAAATTTGGGGCGCCTGGGTGACTCAGTGGGTTAAAGCCTCTGCCTTTGGCTCAGGTCATGATCTCAGGTCCTGGGATCAAGCCCTGCATCGGGCTCTCTTCTGGCGGGGAGCCTGCTTCCTCCTCTCTCTCTGTCTGCCTCTCTGCCTGCTTGTGATCTCTCTCTCTCTCTCTCTGTCAAATAAATGAATATAATCTTTAAAAAAATATTTAAAATTTTATAAAATTAAAAATGAATAAATTCAAAGGGAATGGAAGACATGAAACCATCAAAATCCTAGAGGAGAACACAGGCAGCAACCTTTTTGACATTGGCTGTTGCAACTTTTTTCTAAAATGTCTCCTGAGGCAAGAGAGACAAAGGCAAAAAATAAACTACTGGGACTACATCAAAATAAAAAGCTGCTTCGCAGCGAAGGAAACAACAAAACTAAAAGGCAACTTACAGAATGGGAGAAGATAGTTGCAAATGACATATCCAGTAAAGGGTTAGTATCCAAAATATAAAAAGAACTTATAAAACCCAACACCCCAAAACCAAATAATCCAATTTAAAAATGGGCAGAAGACATGAACAGATATTTCCACAAAGAAGAAATACAGATGGCAAACAGACACATGAAAAGATGTTCATCATCACTTCACTTACATCAGGGAAATGCAAATCAAAACCACAACAAAATATCACATTACATCTGTCAGAAGGGCTAAAATCAGCAACACAAGAAACAACAGTTTTGTTGTTGGGGAGGATATGAAGAAAAAGGAACACTCATGCACTGTTGTTGGGAATGCACATGGGTGCAGCCACTGTGGAAAACTGTATGAAGGTTCCTCAAAAGTTAAAAAACTACCTTAGGATCCAGCAATCACACTACTGGTATTTACCGAAAGAAAACAAAAACACTAATTCAAGGGGATGCGTGCACCCCTATGTTTATAGTAGCATTACCTACAACAGCCAAATTATGGAAGCAGGCCAACTGTCCACCCATTGATGAATGGATAAAGAAGATGTGGTGTATATACACAATGGATTATTACTCGGCCATAAAAATGAATGAAATCTTGGGATGCCTGGGTGGCTCAGTCGTTAAGCAACTGCCTTCAGCTTGGGTCATGATTCCAGTGTCCTGGGATCAAGCCCTGCGTTGGGCTTCCTGCTCAGCGGGAAGCCTGCTTCTCCCTCTCCTGCTCCCCCTGCTTGTGTTCCCTCTCTCACTGTGTTTCTCTCTGTTAAATAAATAATAAAATCTTTTAAAAAAAAATGAATGAAATCTTGCCATTGGTGACGACATGGGTGGAGCTAGAGTGTATTATGCTGAGCAAAATAAACCAATCAGAGAAACAAATACCATAGGATTTCACTCCTGTGTGGAATTTAAGAAACAACAAATGAGCAAAGGGAAAAGAAAGAGAGAGAAACAAATCAAAAAACAGATTCTTATTTTAAAAGATTTTATTTATTTATTTAACACAGAGAGATCACAAGTAGGCAGAGAGGCAGGCAGAGAGAGAGAGAGAGAAGTAAGCAGGCTCCCTGCCGAGCAGAGAGCCCGATGTGGGGCTGGATCCCAGGACCCAGAGATCATGACCTGAGCCGAAGGCAGAGGCTTAACCTACTGAGTCACCCAGGCGCCCCACGAAACAGATTCTTAACTACAGAAAACAAATTGATGGTTACCAGAGGGGAGTTGGGGGGGGGGGGCATGAGGGAAATAGGTGATGAGCCCTGGCTGATGCGTATAGAATTGCTGGATCACTGTATTGTAAACTGTAACTAACTAAAACTGTTAACGAACTAAAATTAAAATTAGAACTTTTAAAAAATGAAATGAAATGAAAAGGTCCCTGGCCACGAGAAAAGAAACCACACACAAACTTCAAATAAGAGAATAGAAAGAAATCAAACTAGAAATGTCCGAGACTTATGAAGATATTTTTTTTCTAAAAGACAGGAAAGAAAACAATAGAGAAATGCCACATCCATGAATGGAAAGACTCAAAAGTGAACCTTCCTGGAACACGTTAAGTTCACATGTTCATTCAGTGACTGAGGAAGTGCTTACCATGCACCAGCATGCTTTGGGGGCTAAGAACAAAGTGCGGGGGGAAAAAGTCCCTGAATGGGGGCACCTGGGTGGCTCAGTGGGTTAAAGCCTCTGCCTTCAGCTCAGGTCATGATCTCAGGGTCCTGGGATCGAGCCCCGCATCGGGCTCTCTGTTCGGCAGGGAGCCTGCTTCCCCCTCTCTCTCTGCCTGCCTCTCTGCCTAGCTGTGATCTCTCTCTCTCTGTGTCAAATAAATAAATAAAATCTTTAAAAAAAAAAAAGTCCCTGAATGTCAGGGAACTCATCCTTGTGAAAAAGGCAGAAAATAAGTAAGTAAACATATAAATAAAAAATATAATCTCGTGGCGCTGGGAAAGAATGAACAAAAGCATTGCAGGGGGATAGAAATCATGGCCAGGGAAAGCTCCCTGCGGAGATGGTTTGCGAGCCAAGAACTGAGGAGTGTGAGTGAGTCACCAAGAATGGAGGATAAGGGCTAAGAGGGAGCTCCAAGGTCAACATCCCAGATGCAAGAATCACCTTGTCACACTCACAGAAGAGAAAGCAATTACTGCTAAGATTCTTTGAAAGGACTAATGAGAACAGCAAGAAAAAAACTGTATTAAAAATATTGGAAGAGGCCATAACCAGGTACTGGTACCTATTACAAAGTTACAACAGAGTTTCTCAATCTTTTATCATTACAGTCCCCCAAGAAGACTTTCAAAACATTTCCCCCCCCAGTCTCTCACCTTTTATAAAATGTCAATACCCCCAATATGTTCTATGTTTCTTGTGTACTATATGTTTATCTATATATAAAAAGAATATTTTCTTGCCCCTTAAGAACCAATTTTTGCCCCTTTGTGAGTGATTTTGCCTCCTAGGGGTGATACCATGCCTACTGAGAATGTGTTAGAGCGATTAAATGAAACCATCTCACTGGTTAAATTCAGTTCCCTCTTGGTGGGAAAGCGACTCTCACCCTAAGTCTCTTCCCCTCCCACTTCACTGGGGAGTTATGGTTTGAACCACAGGCAGCTCGAACCCCTGATATGTTCGCTGGGGAGAAAAGGATCCCCGACAGAGCTAGTCCTAAATCCATTCCTACCCTGCTCTCTGACCCTTCGCTACAAAAAGTACACGCCCTGTCCCCCATACAGATATTCCTTCCCCGGCTCACTTTTAGAGGGTCACTCTGCCTCCTCTTTCTCTCCTTTCCCCACCCAGAAGGCCCATCTCATCCAGAATCCTGAAGCTGAAAAACCAGACTTGTGAGAATGCCTCCGAGAAGAAAAAAGCTGGCTCTTGGTTCATGGAGTTATTTGAAATTTTGTTTCTGCTTCGCTCATGTCTGGAGCAAGTCTGTCCAAAGCCGATCATTACTTCCTCTGGGCTCCCACTGCCCCTTCAAGTACTACAATTACACATTATGCACTATATTATTATTGATCGTATCGCCCCACTGAACCGAGAGCTCCTTGAGAGGAGAGACTGATGCCTCACTCATGTCTCGCTCATCTCAGCCCTCTTCATGTCCTGGGCGACGGCAGGCACAGCACTCCTGGTTGTTTCAATGTAAACAAGCAGCAATAAGGAGGAAACTGAGCGACTGAGAGCATAGTAACTCAATGAAATACAAGTGCTCCGTATAAGGCATGGTTCAGCCCTTACTATGTATTTATTCTAGAAAAGGAGTTACACCTTCTGTCAGTATAACAAAAACACAAGCGCATATATAACATCTGTAATAAAGTAAATTTAGGTAACATTTAACATTTTGTAGATGCTAATTGTGCCTTGGGTACTGTGCTGGTTCCCTATAACCCACTTAGTTTCGCAAGAAACCCCTTACACAGGCACTGTTATTCCCATTTTACAGTTAAAGCAACTTAGTCACATAAAGGTTAAGTAATTTGCCCAAAGGCACACAGATAACAAGAGATCTGAGATTTGAATTAGATAGCCTGACTCCAGAGTAACTGTGCCAAGCTATTATTGCTTCTACACTTTGTCCTGAAGCAGGGTATAAGAATTCAGAAAGAAGACCTATTTTCAGTTGGACAGACTGTGGAAGAGGGGATGAAGGGAATATTAAGAACTGAAGAAAAATGGGGAGGGGATTTCAGGTGGAGGACATAGCGTGTACAAAGATACGGGGGTAGAAAAGTTAGCCCTTCAGTTATTCCAGATTAGCGCTGCAATTTGTTCAAGGATGGTGGTGGTGGGTTAAATCCAAATCTTTCAAGAGTATTTCCCACAACACTCTTCAGATCAACAAGGACAAATACATCAACATAAAACCAGTGCTGTCATCATAACCAAAAGACAGAGAATATAAGAAAATTTAAATTGCCTTTTAATGGAAGAATAAATACCAAGTTCTAGCAAAGCTGTTTCTCAACCTCCCACAAGTCACTGTCAGAGGGCACTAGAAGAGCATGGGAAAGAGAAGAGGGAAACAAAAGGGTCTGAACATGTGCTTGACTCACTCCCAGAAAGAGAAATTCCACCTGCAGCATGGAAAGACTGAAAAGAAGATCTGGTATACCAGGGTACTGACTACAAGCAAAGGATGAAAGTCTAGGAGGCTTAAGGTAGTCATATGAGAAAGGCATTGTTTCTGGGAAAGCAGGTGACTAAGTGGAAAGAACTGGTATTCTGTGGAGACTAAGTACTGATGGGGAAAAGAAGCAAGAGGGGAATGCAATAGCCTACAAAGCAAGAGAGAACCCCAAAATAAAAGAATATACCATTCTTTCCTTCTCTCCCCGAAAACCAAAATATCCTTTAAAGGAACTGTACTTCATTAAATGACAGAAGAGGGCACTCTTAACCTAGAAATATTATTAACCATTCTAAACTATCAATTCTATGGAATTCATATATAAAAGAAGTGTTCATTGAAAAGAAAGATAGAAAGAGAAAAGATTAAAAAAAAGAAGAAGGAAAGAAAGCCAGCCAAGATGATAATCAAAACATCTCACTTTGTGAAAAACTCTACATTTTTTAATAATACCTAAACAAGAATTAAACACACACACACACACACACACACACACACACACACACACACACACCAGTAGCTCTGTAACACAATAAACTGAAATAAATATCCTCAAATAAGCATAGTGGGGTATAAGGAAAACACCTTGAGTCAGAAATTCAAAAACTAAGAACAGAAATGGACACAAAACAGGCAGGAAATGAAACAGAAGTGACTGAGTTCAGGAAACAAACAAAAGGAAAAGACAAATTCATATCAGAAAAAAAGTCAAAATGTCATAGTACCCAAAGAAGGATAGATTAGAATAAAAAATTGAGGAAAATTGAAGAAATACAGGAAAACAACCAAAAAGAATAAAAATGATATTAAAAAGAAGAAAAAGGAAGCAAAAATCAAGTTGCTGAAAAGGAATATAATCAAAGATCCAACATATGTATAATTACAGTCTCTAAAGAAGAAAAACATCAAAACCGAATTAATATTTAAAACTATAATCCAGGATAAGTCTACAGAAATAAAAAGATCAAATATAAGTGCTGAAAGGGCCCACTGTAAATCTGAGAAAGCTCATCCAGAAAATAATAAATATAGAAGCAGAAATTAATGATATAGTTGAGCAAGGGTCACAGACTTTCTTCTGTAGAGGGTCAGAAAGTAACTATTTTAGTAAAAACCTTCTCAGCCTGTTCTGTCACACTATTCGACTCTGTCTTTGTAGCACAAAAGCAGCCACAGACATTATGTAAACAAACGACTTAGCCTTTAGTGTCCAATGCAAGTTTATTATAGAAACAGGTGATGGGCCAGATGTGGCCCACCAGTAGTGATAGCTGGCTAATCCTTGATGTGGAGGGGGAAGATAACAGGGGGTCCAATTACAGAATAAAACCATGGCTTTTTGAAAATACTAATAAAATAGATGACCTCCTAGCTAACTTAATCTAGAAAAAAAGAAGAAAATACAAGTAAAAGGAGAAATAATCACTGAAATGGAAGAAAATTCAAAAAGTTAAATGTAAGTATTTCATGGGCCACTCTGCAAATAAATTTAAATACACAGAGAAGGGCGCCTGGGTGGCTCAGTGGGTTAAGCTGCTGCCTTCGGCTCAGGTCATGATCTCAGGGTCCTGGGATCGAGTCCCGCATTGGGCTCTCTGCTCAGCAGGGAGCCTGCTTCCTCCTCTCTCTCTCTCTCTCTCTCTCTCTGCCTGCCTCTCTGCCTACTTGTGATCTCTCCCTGTCAAATGGATGAATAAAATCTTAAAAAAAAAAAAAATACACAGAGAAAATGGGTAATTCCTAAGAAAACGGTTTGCTAAACTGACCCCACTAGACTTTAAAAGTTAACAGATCATTTTCCATAGGGGGGAAAAAACCTGAGAAAGTTATCAAGGAACTCCCCCACCAGAAAAGCTCCCATGCCTGGGCTGTTTTGTGGGGAAATTCTACCTAACCATTGGAGATCAGAAAGTCCAAATGCTATGTGAATTGTAATAATGAAGAAAACCTTTAAAACAATGAAGGGCATAATAAAGAAGGAAACATTTCAAAATCTTTTTATGAAATAAGGAAAATATTAATGCTTAAATCTGATAAAGATGATACATTAAAGATGATACAATCTGATAGAGATAAAACTATAATATCACTTATGAATATTGATGCAAGAATACCAAAGAAAGTATTAGTGAAGAGAATCTAACCCCAGAGAAGAAACAAACACACTATAACCAAGTGGGATTTATTTCAGGGAAAGAGAGAAAATGGGGGGGAGGATCAAGAGAGAGAAAGACAGAAAGAGACATGTGAAATCGTATCAAAATTTAAAAATTACAAGGAAAAGAAATTTAAAAGAATATATTGTAGTTAGCTTTCCTTTGTACTGTATTAATGGATATTTTGGACTAAGGAGTTAACGTGATCTTTTCCCTGATTTCAGCCTACAAGATGGCAGTCTTAGAGTCTCTCTGTGTATACATGACTGGAATATGGGGTAGTTCCAAAAAGAGTAACAACATGAATCCACTTCCTCCAAAACCATTTAGGACCCATTTAGTGAAGGGTTCCAATTCTAAATAACTTATTCATCTTTATCTACTCCATGGGTATCATACTGCCTAGCTGGACCTACCATGTCATTGTGTTACCTTAAAAAGACACAACCATTTACTGCCCACAATATGCCCATTTGGGCATATTACAAATGCTTGGGTATCCCATGAAAAATAAATGCCATTTTTGGGCTTGACCAGTTGTAAGTATAAGTGTTTCCGACTGATGGCTTATAAAAGAAGCAGAAAGACTTCAGACGTAACTCTTCTACCACAGAATACTGTTATGATATTTATCAGTTTGTAGAAAACAGTCAGAAACAATGTTAAAATTTTTATGGTCTTTTTATTATCTTTTCTTTGGACTTCAATTCTGTAAACAGGAATCAGTTGGGGGGTGGAAGTTTTCTAAGGTCGACACAGATCTCAAATCAGGCGTGCTGTCAGAAGACCTGCAACATAAACCACTGTGACGGTCACTGTTTTCCACCAGGTGATGGAGGGAAGATTACTCTGTTTCCCCCGAATGATTTAAAAAAAAAAAAAAATGTACCAGGGCGCCTGGGTGGTTCAGTGGGTTAAAGCCTCTGCCTTCGGCTCAGGTCATGATCCCAGGGTCCTGGGATCGAGCCCCACATCGGGCTCTCTGCTCTGCGGGGAGCCTGCTTCCTCCTCTCCCTCTGCCTGCCCCTCTGCCTACTTGTGATCTCTCTGTGTCAAATAAATAAATAAAATCTTTAAAAAAAAAATGTACCAACACTACTTTAGAAGTAAATGCATGTAATCCTCTGCTTAGAGAGAACAGAAAAACAAGATACCTCTTATTCCTAAATGACAGAGTTTTTAAAATCCTAATTAGGAGCAGTCTAAATAGACAGTTGACTTGGCAAGGGAAAACAGTGTCAGAAAGAATGGCTAAGAATCAATTGTTTTGAACACAAAGTCACTATTTTTATAACTGTTCTATAAACAGTGGTATCATTGTACTATCCTTTAGTTGCCCTTGATGTACATTTTGCAAACAGTTTATCTTAGAAGGAACAAGAGGATATAATAGTGTTCAAAGTCAGGAGTTTTACTGTTACTTTGTTGAGATTTTTCTTAAGACAAATTTGGTATCTCGTTACAATTACCATAAAACTTGCTTGCTAAAAGTATGTCATCATATTATATGGAGAGAAATTGGGGGGGGGCGTTCAATCATTCATTCTGTGCAGGACAAATTTACTTTTTTTTTTCATTTTTGAAGATTTTATTTATTTATATCCCAGAGAGAGAGAGAGAGAGAGAGAGAGCATGCACAAGAAGGGGGAGCAGCAGGCAGAGGGAGAAGCAGGATTTCCCACTGAGCAAGGAGCCTGGTGTGGGGCTCCATCCCAGGACCCTAGGATCATGACCTGAGCTGAAGGCAGACGCTTAACCGACTGAGCCACCCAGGAGCCCCTGTGCAGGGAAAATCCAAACGATTCCCTTGATTCAGCTGCATGGGCTGAACCTTCTAACAGACATGGGCAGCCTTCTACTGAGGCACAGGTCCTTGCATTCAACACAGAACAGCTGCTCCCTGGGTACTGGGTAGAGAGAACAATCCCAACCCCAGTGACACCTACCACTTATAAGATCTGAGTTGAGAGAACCAATATTTAGGAAACATGGACACCAGTAATTCCTCCAAATAACCCACAATAATTTAATTCTATTCTTGTATCAAGCCAGATCAACAGAGGACAGGAGTTTTTAAGGCCTCTTTCCTTATCCACTGCACCCTTTCCTGCAATGTAATGAGTCACGCTCAGGGCAATAAGCCTCATAAAAATCCTCATAAAATGGGGTGCCTGGGAGGCTCAGTGGGTTAAACCTCTGCCTTTGGCTCAGGTCATGATCTCAGGGTCCTGGAATCGACCCCTACATCGGACTCTCTGCTGAGCAGGGAGCCTGCTTCCTCCTCTGTCTCTCTGCCTGCCTCTCTGCCTACTTGTGATCTCTGTCTGTCAAATAAATAAATAAAATCTTTTTTAAAAATCCTCATAAAATGCTGCTCATACATTGTACTACCTATGAATTCTCTCTGGAATAAAAAAAAAATTCCTATCTAATCCCATTGTCAATAAAAACTGTACTTCCCCTGAGAAACACCGCTTGGTTATAACCTTAAGGCAATGTCATGGCACCCTTTCTGACAGGATGGATCAAAAATGAAAACTAAATTTGTGAGCCACTAATGCAAAGATAAATAAGTTATAAGAATATGGATTATTCTTAACCTTACTTCTGCATCTTTTTTTATGTCCCTTTGTTTTCATTCTTCTTTATTTTTTAAGGTTTTTTTTTTCTTTTTATTCTTTCTTTTTTAAGAGATTTTATTTATTTATTTGTCAGAGCAAGCGTGCACAGGAGGGGGAGTAACAGGTAGAGGGAGAAGCAGGCTTCCCTTGAGCAGGGAGCCGGATGTGAGGCTCGATCTCAGGACCCCCCCCATGGGATCATGACCTGACCCAAAGGCAGATACTTAAACTACTGAGTCACCCAGGCGCTCCTCATTCTTCTTTAGCTTACAGATCTAACTTATTTTATTTGCTATACCCATGCAGATCACTTTAAAAAAAGATGGGACATACATAAGTACTCTTGTGTTTTGAAAATTCTACACTTAGTATTAATATAATAAATCACAAAGGAAAAGATCAATAGTATTGACTACATAGAATCTAAAACTTTTATATGTCAAAAACACCATAAACAAAATAAAAAGAAGCTATTAATCAAGAAAAATGTTTGACATAAAGAATAAGGAAACTCCTACCCTATGAATAAGTTTTATATCTCAATAGGAATACAACATCGGAGAGATGAAAGGATGATGGTAAATCAACTGGTCAAGAAATTTGATGTTGGGGGCGCCTGGGTGGCTCAGTGGGTCGAGCCGCTGCCTTCGGCTCAGGTCATGATCTCAGGGTCTTGGGATCGAGCCCCGCATCGGGCTCTCTGCTCAGCAGGGAGCCTGCTTCCTTCTTTCTCTCTCTCTGCCTGCCTCTCTGCCTCCTTGTGATCTCTCTTGATCAAATAAATAAATAAAATCTTTTAAAAAAAGAAAAAAAAAAAGAAATTTGATGTTGAAATAAATGGATTCGAAGAAACCCAGAACTGTTTTCCTGACACAGACTCCTAGAACTAGAGAAGAACTTTCCCGTTCAACCCTCTAATACTGCGGAAGCCAATTACCTTGCTCAAACGTGTTCAAGGTTGTTCGTTACCTGCCTTCCCATGTCACAGAGGAAAACACGATCGCAGCCTCTCTCCACTCCCTATTCACTAATCCTCAAGGAGGAACAGTATCTGTAATCTGACTGGGAGGTGACTCCCATGCCTTGGTCACATCTCCTAGTGGGTAGAGTTCATATATCATAGGTCACTGCCCAAACAAGATGCAGATTCTTGCTTCCTGGGACCTGCACAGAGAGCAAGACTAGGAGAGAATGAAATAGAGTGAAGGAAATCACATCAAGGAGAAGAAAATTTGAAATCCTATTGGCCCAGCTAGAAAAAAAATATGATAAGGAAAAGAAAATATATCCAAATGTAATTACTCTAAAGAGCCCCTGAACGATAGGGATATTTACTAGGTTCGGGGAAAGTGGCTCAAAATCATCAAAGAGAAGAGTTACAGGACTATTATGGAGGACAGACTAAGAGGACAGTTCCCGCAATAGGTGCCCAGATCCAGGTATCATTCTCTCAAGAAAGGTCTTCTGAAAGTTTTAAATAGAGACACAGGAGTCAGCATTAATGGGGCAGCCCTCTGGAACTGCAGCTGTCATGCTACACAGTTTCAGAAAATGTGGACACATTTAAGAAGAGAATGGCTAGAAAAATCAGAGGAGAATTCTTCAAGCATCGTTAAATTAGTTTCAGTGCTGTTCTTGTAGCAGGTACAGCACTTGCTTGAAGGAAGCCCGCCTGGGAGATGCAGGGAGTTAGAACTTGAGAAAGAAGGAACAGAAAAACAGAGGTGCCTGAAGGAGGATCCGAAGAGAATGACAATTGATTAGACCTCCCCCTGGATAGAATCATACACCTTCTAATGAAATGAAATGTGGGCAAGATTTCTTTGAACCCTGGAGGATGGCAGCAGATCCAGAACTCCCTGGCATCATTCTTTCTCCACAGAGACTCCCCTGGCTGAATCCAAAGTACAATGTTAGGAGAACAAAAATCTAAGTGTGAAAACAAAAACCAAATATAGGGCAGGAAAGTCCTAATACCTAGCAAAAGGAATTGGCCAGACCTGGGGATAGAAAAGGAACAGAAATGAGGGAGGCGGAAGGTGCAAAGCTTCCAGTGGGAATCATCAGAGGGAGCTGGGCCCTGGAGGCTTACCCGATGCAGAAAACGGATATGGTGGCCAGAAGGGATGCTGCGGTGCCCAACAAAGCAGCCCAGGCAGCTGAGTCTTAAAAGTCAGTTCTAAGGAAAGGTGGGGCGTGGGTGGAAATCCACTAACCTAAGGCACTTCCTGGACGTCACTCGGCCAGCGAAAGCACCAGTTCCAGAAACTCAGAGAAGCTTAAGGATCCGCTGAGAGTATTTCTCCAGGAGTCAAATGTGAGAACTCCAAAGCAGGAAGTGGCACTCAGAGACAAGGCATTCAGATAAGAATCCCAGAAGCTCAGAACTAAAACAATTCTTGGGATCTTTCTGGGGGCAGAGAAATTGAGAGAAAAAAGCAGAAAATTGGGACAGTGAAGGAGGCATGTAAGACAGCGCAATTCTCTCGAAGACTTCCTACTACTACTCCTCTCACTATAACGGGGAGCCTCCTGCCCACAGCAAGGAGGCTCTTCCACTAGAGATGAAGAGCTTCAGCTGTGGTGACCGGTGGATAGGGATTGAAGGAGAAGTGAAAATGGAAAGGTTCTAAATCCTTGGGATGGGCACCAAGAAAGACCCAGAGCCACCATGGCAAAGTCTTAAAATTTTCAAGGGAAGAAAATTTCCCTCCCTGCAAAACATATGGCAAGACTAGTGTCACACAGATCCCAGTAACTTATGAGAAGAGATCACTTCCCAAACTTAGTTCAAATTCATAGGCGGTGGACACCAAGTAGCTTGGTAATCTAGAGAGGCTGAAATATCACATGCCAGATTATACTTAGCACTGGTAATTCAGGATCCAGGTTGTAAGGGACCCTTATTGATATTCAAGCTACAGTTTAGACCCCATCTCCTACCACTTTCTCCAGCTCACTTTGCTCCAGCCATCCTAACTTCCTCGATGTTCCTAGAACATGCCAAGGACATGCCTCTCTCAAGACCATGTCACTTGGTGTCCTCCCTGTGCATGGCTTATTCCCTCACTTCCTCCAGATCTGTGCCCAAATGTCACTTTCTAAGAGAGGCCTTCCAGGAGACATGAACAGACATTCCTTCAAAGAAGACATACAAATGGCCAAAAGACACATGAAAAAATGCTCAACATTACTCATCATCAGGGAAGTGCAAATAAAAACCACAATGAGAAGCAACCTCACACCAGTCAGAATGGCTAAATTAACAAGTCAGGAAACAACAGACATTGAGGATACAGAGAAAGGGGAACCCACTTATACAGCTGGTGGGGAAATAAGCTGGTGTAGCTACTCTGGAAAATAGTATGGAGGTTCTTCAAAAAGTTAAAATTAGAGCTACCCTATGGCCCAGCAATTGTACTAGTAGGTATTACCCAAAAGATACAAACATGGTGACCTAAAGGGGCAGCTGCACCCCAATGTTTATAGCAGCAATGTCCAAAATTGCTAAATTATGGAAAGAGCTCAGATGTCCATCAACAGATGAATGGATAAAGAAGATATGGTGTACACACACACACGCATGCACACACACAGGAATATTACTCAGCCATCAAAAAAAGAAATAACTTGCAACCATGTGGAAAGAACTAGAGGGTATTAGGCTAAGCAAAATAAGTCAATCAGAGAAAGACAATTATCATATGATGTGACTGATATATGGAATTTAAGAAATAAAACAGAGGATCATCCGCGAAAGGAAAGTAAAATAAAGTAAGATGAAATCAGAAGGGAGACAAACCATAAGAAGCTCTTAACCCTAGGAAACAAACTGAGGGTTGCTGAAGGGGCGGGGGTTCAGGATGATGGGCATTAAGGAGGGCACATGATGGAATGAGCACTGGAATGCAACTGATGAATCACTAAGTTCTATCTCTGAAACTAATACCATAGTATATGTTAATTAAAAGAATTTAAATAAAATATAAATAAATATATTTTATATATCATATATATATTTATATAGAGAGAGAGGCCTAAATATAACATATATAATATATATTTAAATAGAGGCTTTCCCTGACCATCAGTTGTCACTCCCTTTGCCATGTTTTCTTTGCCACCTAACATGGGATTTATTTCCCTACTTATTTATCTCTCTCCACCACGACCCCCCAAAACTCCAACGCCATGTCAGCTGGGACTGCTTTATTGCTACCACAATGTCAGCCATCAGAACCTGCTTGACACAGAGTAGGAAAGAAAGAAACATTTATTCCATGAATGCATTTATGCATCCATGGCGTTTGAAGTTTTTGCTCACAGTCCAAGGTTGGCAAAAGTCAGGTGGGTCAGGACAAACTATGCATTGGGTTCTGAGAATATAATTTTGCTTTTTTCTTTGAAATACCTAATAATTAGTGAGAAGCAGCAGAAGTACATTAAAAATGAAGGCTGTGGGGCCAGGGTCACATCATCCCGTGTTCAAATCACTAAGTATGTGATCCTGGATAAATTGTTTAATTTAAGATCTCATGATCTTTGTCTATAAAATGGGAATAACAGCAATGCCTTCCTCAGAAGGCTTGGTAGATCTGAGTTGATTCAAAGAGGACACATTGGTTTTGGTTTTGTTTCTGTTTTGTTCTTTATTTTTTTGCTCACTCTAAATATATATATATAATATATATATAAATATATATATATTTGTATATATAAATAATATATATTATATATATACAAATATATATATATTATATATATGTTATATATATACACATGTATATACATGTATATGTATATATGTATTTAAATATATATATGTAATATATATTATATATATACACAAATATATATAAATAATATATATTACATATATATATTTATATACATATATACATATACATGTGTATGTATGTGTGTGTGTGTGTGTTATCTCCACACCTTCTTTATCCATTCAACAGGGATGGACACTTGGTCTACTTCCATAATTTGACTATTGTAAATAATGCTATAAACACCAGGATGCATGTATCCCTTTGAATTAGTGTCCTTGCATTCTTTGGGTAAATACCTAGTAGTGGGATTTCTGGATGTAGCGTAGTTCTATTTTATTTATTTATTTATTTATTTTGGCATGGTTCTATTTTTAACTTTATGAGGAACCTCCAAACTTTTCTCCGAACTGCCTGTACTACTTTGCATTCCCACCAGCAGTGCAAGAGGGTTCCCCTTTCTCTACATCTTCTCCAACACCTGTTGTTTCTTTTTTTTTTTTTTCTTGTAAGATTTTTTTTATTAAATTTATTTATTTTCAGCATAACAGTATTCATTATTTTTTCACCACACCTAGTGCTCCATGCAATCTGTGCCCTCTATAATACCCACCACCTGGTACCCCGACCTCCCCCCCCCCCCTTCAAACTCCTCAGATTGTTTTTGTAAGATTTTATTTATTTATTTGACAGAGAGAGAGATCACAAGTAGGCAGAGAGGCAGGCAGAGAGAGGAGGAAGCAGGCTCCTCGCTAAGCAGGGAGCCCGATGCGGGACTCGATCCCAAGACCCTGAGATCATGACCTGAGTTGAAGGCAGAAGCCACCCACTGAGCCACCCAGGGGCGCCAACACCTGTTGTTTCTTGCGTTGTTGATTTTAGCCATTCTGACAGGAATGAGGTGGCATGTCACTGTGCTTTTGATCTGCATTGCATGATGATGAGTGACGTGGTACATCTTTCAATGTGCCATCTGCATGTCTTCTTCGGAAAAATGTCGGTTCATGAACTTCTGTCCATTGTTTAATTGGTTTATTTGGTTTTGGGGTGTTGAGTTTTATAAGTTTTTTTATATATATTTTGGATACTAACCCAAAGAGGGCACTTTGAACAGTGCCTGGCACATACTTAGTACTCAATAAACATAGGTATCATTGTCATCATCATTATTATGTGCTGGGAGCTATTCTAAACAATTTACTTGTGTTATGTCATGTAAAGATCAGTCAGGAGGTAACTGTGGTCTGGGAGCCAAGAAGAACATAGCTAATTCATTGGCTGTTTTTTAAAAATGGAGCTGAAGGTCACACAACATAAAATTAACCACTTTTGAGTGTATACTTTAGTGACATTTCTTAAGATCACAGTGTTGGGCAACCATCACATAATTCTGCTTTTTTCTTTTCTCAGAACAATGATGAATATGGGAGAGAAGCATCAGGAAGGCAGGAGCAGGACCTAACCTATTTAACTGCCTTCCTTCAGAGGGGGCAGCCTCTCTACTTGGTTGCCTGTAAATTTGCCTGCTATACCCAAAGGACTCAAGAATAAAAAAATCCTGTGTTTCTTCCTACTAACCAGAACTATGGAGTTCATACAGCTCGCCTCTATCTGGCTTCCTCACAAGGCCACATGCCCTTTCTAGGAAGCCTGACCTTCATGAGGCCACTGTTCTCTATGTCAGGTTCATGGGCTCAAACATGGTCCAGTCATAAGGCCTCTTTGTCTCGCCAGTGACACCACAGTGAGGCTCACATCACTGATCCCCAGGAATTTGGTTCTGGTTGTCCATAATGACTACCCTGGGGGTTCAGCGATCTTAAACCAAAGTAAGAGATAGGAGGCCTTTTCAATCCATCACTAGCAGGGAGCCCTAAATAAAATGGTCCATTCTTGGTGCCTACCCGCTATGAGCTAGAACCCCTGTGGGGAAGGGAATAGATGGTACGATTCAGGCACCGTGAAACCCAGAGAAAAGTTGGGTGTCATTAGAACTGGAACACAAGTCTCCTGACTCCCAGATGAGCATTTTTCATGTTCCCCCACGTTGTACAATGCACGTTATTTCACGTGTCCTGAGACACAAAAGAGACACGTACACCCACCTGCTGGTGCGGTTGTCATCGTTATTTGCACTGACTGCTGCTCAGAAGATCCCAGGAGAGTGACATTCACTGTGTAATCAGTTGCTGGGTACAGGTCTAAACATACCACTGGAGTTCGCTCCCTTGTTGTGAAGTTAAATGATGTTGCATGATAAAAATTATTCAGGTACCACCTTTGACCCAGAACTTGAAACTGTTGTGAGATGAAAAGAAAGCATTGCATTAAATTTTCTGTTGGCTTACAGATATCTAGATTATAAGCAAAACAGAAATAAAGCAAGAAGGTTCATTCTATTGGAATTACTTCTAATACAACACCAAGCTAACTTGGGGATGGACTTTACAACCTACCCTCCCTGTCCTGTTCAATGTCCCCTGCCCCTCCACCAGCTACATGACAAAGCTGAGAATATATCACGGCATCTCAAATGAACAAAATGTAGGCTATTCTAAGATAACGATGCCCTCCCAGGTAAAGAAGATAGCACTGGAGCCACTGGGCAAAATTCTCTTCTTTTCATTCAAAAAGAATCCATTGATACACCTCACAAAACAGAATATTTGAACTTCATGAGGACTCTTCCCAATTGTGCTTTCAAAGCAACTGTACAAGGGTACTTCACTTGGTCCTTCCTAGTAGAACTCTGGTAAGAGAGTTTTTGAGTTTCTGGCCCATGGATCCATCATGCATGGTGTTAACCTCTAACACTCTATCCACTGCCAACCCAAGATGCATGTATAATGTAGGAACTTACGAGGGAAAAAACATGTGAAGGTCCCGGAAGTAATATGATGAACCCTGAGCCAATCCATGCACTACCGCTGGACATCTTGGTGTTTAGCATTTGCTTTGATGCTCAAGTCCCTGGCTATGGCTGCCCTCTATCCCTCCTCATCACTGCCATTCTTCCGCAGTCATCCAAGACCTGGCTCATTGGGAGTTTCCACTCTCCCCCAGTTCCTAGCATTCTCTTGGGTAACCTGAAGGTCTTTATGGACACGCCATTGAAACTTGGCCTCAGAGATTCTGAGCTCAATGCTATGAAGCTCTTCTGCTCCACTTTAGCTACTCATAGCCACAGCCACCTCCCAGGCTGTGCCATCCTCAGAGCTGCTCTAAGATCTCACAATCTCCTATCCCACTGGACCACTCATCCATTACACCTGATTTCTCTCAAGAAACCCCTGCAAGGCATCCTCGCTCGAGATCTTCTACCTGTATTCTACCACCTCCATCCCGGTCTTCCCCAGCTCTCCCAGGTACCCTATCACTTCAATTATTCTCTTGCTTGACACCCTCCATGCCCTTGCCCCTCTGTTCTCAGTTTCACCCATTCTCAGTTTCACCATTCTCTGGGTCCACCCAGATATTTGGCTTCATCAGGTCTACATTCGGGCTGCTGCCATCTTCTGGAAAAAACCTCACAACGAGGCAGGAAGTCTTTCTACAGACTCAGTCTCATCCTAAACTCCACGTGGTTTAGTCTACAAACAAAATATAACTTTCTGATCACATATTTAAATCATACTGTATGCACAATTTTACAGTAAAGTTGTTTTATTTAAAAATATATTGTTGGGACGCCTGGGTGGCTCAGTTGGTTGGACGACTGCCTTCAGCTCAGGTCATGATCCTAGAGTCCCGGGATCGAGTCCCTCATTGGGCTCCCAGCTCCACGGGGAGTCTGCTTTTCTCTCTGACCGTCTCCTCGCTCATGCTCTCTCTCACTGTCTCTCTCTCAAATAAATAAAATCTTTTTAAAAAAAAAAATATATATATATATAGTGAAGTTCTTTTTTTCTCTGTTTTAATTCATTCTGTAAATAGATATACAGAGTATACAGTGTTGGGTATACAATGGCAAAGTACAAGCCCTAACCTCAAGGAACTCACAGATGAGTATCCAGGCAAACAAAATACCCAGGGTAAGTCCTAGAGTACGTGAGGCAGTAGGGGCACTCAGGAGGGACACCTAACCCTCCTCTTTGGGGGTCAAGAAAAGCTGCCCTATCTAAATTTGGACCCGAGGAGAAATGAGCATTAACCAGGTGAGCTGCAGACAGGACAAGCAATTCAGATGGCGGGAACAGTGTTCAGGGCAGAAGGTCGCTGAAACCTGCCCACCAGGGGAGATGACTGTCCCGGGCCTTATAGATAAACAGAAGTCAGGCAGGTAGGGTAAGGGAAAGGACACTGCTGGTAGGAGAGTCCCATACGTGAAGACAGTGCAAAAAAGAACACAAAAAGTTAATCAGGGAGTGTGGGCCTAGAACTTATAGAACAGATGAGGTCTGGGGAAAAGATTTAGGACTTAACACCATAGAGACAGTGAAGGAAGTAAAGAGATTGGATAACATGGCCCAAAGAAGGGTACAGAATGACAAGAGAATGGGCAACACACAACCTTGATGGTAATTAGACTTAAGGAATCGGTAGAGGAAGGGAATCCTAGGAAGGAGAGACAGATAAAGGGTGAAGTAATAGGAGAAACAGAGACCATTTCCACAGGAATCCTGGTCAACAGCAGCAACTGCAACTCACTGTGAGGAAGAACATACTCTGCATCCGCAGAAGGTTCTAGCAGATGAACGTGGGCTTGTTTACATAGCCAAATACCCACATGAACATTTACATCGTTTCCAACTTCCCCTACTATAAATAGAGCTTCAGAGAACTGCTTGGTCTTTCTGTATAGGTCTGCTTGATTAACTATAGCTCATTTCCAAAAATTTACTGAGGCTAACAAATAAGAAATAATTATTCCAGAAAAGTCATGCCCGTTTAACTGGCCAGCAGCTGTGTGTAACAGTACTCTATGCAGGGGGTATCTGGGTGGCTCAGTTGATTAAGTGTCCAACTCTTGATTTAGGTTCAGGTCATCATCTTAGGGTTGTGAGATCAAGTCCCCAGTCAGGCTCCACACGAGGCATGAGTCTCTTTCTCTCCCTCTTCCTCTGCCCTTGCCCAACCTTACACGCATGCTTACTCTCTCTCAAAATAAATAAATAAATAAACAAACAAACCAAAACCAAAACAGTACTCTATGCTTATAGAAGAATCATTGTATCTTGTGGTTTAATTTTTTTTTCTTTTTTTTCTTACAAGTGAGGAATAAAATGTGTTCATATGTGTTTTGGATATATATATATATATATATATGCATATATATATATATATATATATATATATATTCTCTTTGGAAAACTGCCCTTGAATGTTCACATTTTCCAATGGGCTTGTTGAGAGTGCTTTCCATGTTACTTAAATGAATCTTTAACATATTAATAAACAACTTTTTTTTTCAAAACTTAACTCTTTAATCATTTTAGTATTAATGCAAAGAATCATTTCTTTTCTCTTTTTCAAAAAAAATTATTTATTTATTTGACAGAGAGAGACACAGTGAGAGAGGGGACACAAGCAAGGGGAGAAGGAGAAGAACATTCTCCGCTGAGCAGAGACCCCAATATGGGGCTCGATCCCAGGACCCCGGGATCATGACCTGAGTCAAAGGCAGATGCTTAATGACTGAGCCACCCAGGCACCCAGAATCATTTATTTTCTTAACCAGGTAGCTAACCAACTGTCCCAGGACCATTTATTTCTATATTCATTTTTTAAATTCATCTATATCTTATATCAGTAATAATCTTAACTTTATTTGGGGACTTGAATATGTCTCTAGCCCTGTGTTCCTTCTAAACATGAAAATGAATATTTGGTTCATCTGCTTAAAATCCTCCACTGGCTCCACAGAGACATCAAAATAAGATCCAAACTCAAAATTCACAGGGCTCTTCATGATCTAGTCACGGCTCAGATTTTAGCCTCATCTCTTCCTTGCTTTTTTAGTTCCCTAAGAGAACTGTGTTCCCTAATATCCAAGATGCTTCTCTGCTTGTCCCCAGTGCCCTTCTCCACCTTCACTCCACACCTTTTATCGAGTTGAATCCCACTCATTTTCTGTGATTTAGCACTGTCTTTGCTTCTTGTTTAAAAAAACAAAACAGGGCCACCTGGGTGGCTCAGTTGGTTAAGCAACTGCCTTCGGCTCAGGTCATGATCTTGGAATCCCAGGATCGAGTCCCAGAACCCCAGGATCGAGTCCCACACTGGGCTCCCTGTTCAGCAGGGAGTCTGCTTCTCCCTCCGACCCTTCCCCTCTCATGCTCTCTCTCTCTCTCTTTCTCCCTCTCTCAAATATATAAATAAAATTTTAAAAAATTAAAATTAAAAGAAAAATTAAAAAAAAAACCCACCTGGACATACACACGTGCACACAACCCTCCATTTATTTACCTTTTATCAAAGCACTCATTACACCACAGAGCCACTTACTTGTGTATTTACACCAGTGGGAACTGAAAGTCCCTGATAAATGATACACTGTTGGTAAATGGCTAAGGAATGAGTGAATGAACTTGAAATTAATACTTAGTCTACTCTGCCAAGAGGCGCTAAAAATGACACACAATAACAAACCTCAGTTCTGACCTGAATTTAGGAATCATTTTACTTGAGAGGTGTGATTTTTAAAAAGTCAAGTTAAATGAGGACCAATTGTCATGCAATGAGTTTCTTAAAAATTTACAACCCAGTGTGAATTTGATGACAGAATAAGCTATAAGTATAAAATGCACTAAAATAAAGTATGATACATACATGTGAAATACCAGACAGGGAAACTGACAGCAAGCCACCCGCTAGTGTGCCTTCCTTCAATTTCATCCCCCACTTGGCCCCCCATCTCATTTCCAAATCTAGAAACAAAAATCAAACTGTTCATTCCATTAGTGTTTTTAAATGCTTTGGATCCTCACTTGGAGAGGCCCCCAGATTTTTAAGTGACGCAATACTTTGACAGATAACATGAGAGATCTTCTTACTTGGTACATTTGTTCTGATCCAAGTTTCCTAGGGTGCCTGCTCAGTTTCAAACAAGCTTCACTGAATACTGAAATATTGAAAATTCCTCCATCTTCTAAGAGATCATCTTCTAAAAGATAAAACATATGGAAAGGTTGCATGTCTTAGCAAAACATATCTTGGCCAAGTACAACGGAAGCTCCGATGTCTTACATGAGCCAGAAGGGTGTTTAACAGCAAGAAGGTCCCATTTGGCTACAAGTCCTGACTCTACAACTTAACTGCATGACCTCAGCTAATTCACTTAGCCCTTTGAATCCTCAAGTTCTTCTCTGTGAAATCAAGTCGTCTGCTTTGCTTTTCTTCCATCACAGGCTCCTGAGAGAATTGGATGAAATAATTCATATTTAAAAATCACCATAAAACTAGTGGCACCTGGGTGGCTCAGTCAGTTACGAGTCTGCCTTCAGCTCAGGTCATGATCCCAGAGTCCTGGTACCGAGTCCTGCATCCGGTTCCCTGCTTCTCCTTCTCCCCCTTGCTCATGCTCTCTCTTGTCCCCTCTCTCTCTCTCCAAATAAATAAATAAAATCTTTTTTTTAAAAAATTACCATAAACTGATAAAGTTGTGATATTGTTAAGAAAGTTCACCCTATCACTTGGATAGTCCACACACGAAATGTCCTGAAGGTAAGCATGTCAACACCTAGAAAGTCACAGAGTAACGAAAATGTGAATAAAAGTCGAAGACCATCGATCAGAACTCTCAGCGTGGGTGTCTCCACCCTAGAAGATGAACAGAAAGGAGATGGCCAGGCAAGATGTCTGCTTCTCAGCAGACAGTATTTCAAGAGCCACTCAGGTAAGGACAAAGACAGTAAAGTAATCAGAAAGGAGACTTATTTCAACCCCTGGGTTTTAAAAAAAAAGAAAAAAAAAGGCACTCCATTCCTCCATTCCCCCTGCAGTCTAATTTATTCCTTTACTGTTCTATTTTCTTCAGGTAGTCATGAAGAAGGAAGAGGTTTATTACTGATGAGTAAAAAACTCACAGAGCGTCCAGGAATACCAAGGCTAATTTTCAAGGAAGAGCAAGTTTCCCAAGAAGCCGGTACACTTTCGACAAATGAGAAAAGATTTAAATGTCTATCAGAGAGAAACTTTTTATTACTACCTAGAAAACTTTGTTTCTCCCATGCGAGCCTCTGCCCCCTAAGCAGGAAGAAGGACAACAGATTATTCTATTCAAAATCAAAACTCTCCAGAGCATGTCACATATCCCTCACATACGCACCACGAAGCAATTAGCTGGGGGAAAATATTCTCGGCTGTAATTGGAAAATGTAAAAATATGGTTATGAGAGAGAATCTGAAGACCTTGTGCTTCCCTTCATCTTCACAACTTTGAAAGATTTCATAAAGACATCAGCAGCGAAAATTGCCACATGTTTGCATATGATTCTGAGGCACCCCAAATATACATGTGCAAAGATGTCTGTTCACAAACAGAATCTAAAGCAGAAATACCATCTGCACAGCTCCCGTCTCTGTAGGACCGGCTCGCTCACAGCCATGAGACTCTGAACTCAGGGGACAGTGGCAACGTGAACAAAAGCATCTGGTTCCCACTGCCCACCCCCAGTTCTGACAGAAGCGGCTGAAAGTAGTGAAAATGGGTCAAAATTTGCATCTGTGTTGGAAGGAAGGGTTGGTTGACATACACAAGGCATCAACATATAGACGTTTCCACTCAGCACCGCGGGGATGAGACCAGACAAAAGAAAGACGCTGAGAGCTACAACGTACAACGTGCCCTCAAGCCTTTCAGGGAAGGAAGTGGGGACGGGCTGGGGCCCACAGAGGTGGGGGTTGGAAGGGAGGAGGGCGGTAGGACAAATGAGTGAGGGATGCTCCATCTGGAACAATTTAGCCTGGTCGCTCCTGCTCCTGCTCCTGCCTGCACATCCGAATCACCCAGACACAGCAGATCTGAGGGACAAGCACACGTCTGTATTTTGTTGTAACGCACCAGGCAGAGCTGATAGGCAGCCAGGGTAAAAACTGTATGTATCACTGTGACCACTACTACCAG